>NC_048302.1:48979358-49122125 GCF_013100865.1 Trachemys scripta elegans
GCCTCCGGACCCCGAGCCGCCGGCCAGGCACTTCTCCTCCCCGGCTCCAGCTGCTCTGCTCCGGCGGCTCGGGGTCCGGAGGCAGGGGGGGCTGCCTGAAGCCGGTAGCGCTGGCTCGGGCAGCTCGGCTCTTAAAGTCTGAGAGGGGAGGAGCGGAGCAGAGCAGCTGCGGGAGGGGAAGTGCCCGGCTGGCATTTTCCCGGACATGTTTGGCTTTTCGGCAATTCCCCCCGGATGGGGGTTTGATTGCCGAAAAGCAGGACATGTCTGGGAAAAACCGGACGTATGGTAACCCTAATTTACATGACAAAGAAAGCATGCACTTAGGTATCTGAGGCCTTGAGCCTGAAAAATATAATGTATTGTTGGCTTATATCAACCTCCAGTTCAATGGAACTGCTCATGTCAGTGAAGTTACTTCTGTGTATATTTGCAAGATTGACCCCTCAAGCCCCAGTTCAGCATGTGCTTTGGGTTGCCAGGTGACCAGTTTTTGACTGGAACACCCAGTTGAAAAGAGACCCTGGCAGCTCCGGTCCGCACCGCAGACTGGGCCCTTAAGTCTGGTCGGCAGCACAGTGGGGTCCAGGGCTAAGGCAAGCTCCCTTCAGTTCCTGGAAGCAGCTGCCAGGACCCTGCGCCCCTAGATGCATGAGCGGCCAGGGAGGCTCTGCGTGCTGCCCCGTCCCAAGGGCTGGTTCCGCAGCTCCCATTGGCTGGGAACCGCAACCAATGGGAGCTGCAGGGGTGGCACAAGGGCAGTACACGGAGCCTCCATGGCTGTCCATGCATCTAGGGGCTGCAGGAACCTGGTGGCCACTTCCCAAGAGTTGCAGGAAGCACTACCGCGACCCCGAACCCTCTCCCACACCTCAAACCCCTGCCCAGCCCAGAGTCCCCTCCTGCACCCCAAACTCCTCAGCACCACCCCAGAGCCCACACACCCAGCCAGAGCCCTCACTCCCACCGCACCCCAAACCCCTGCCCCAGCCCAGTGAAAGTGAGTAAGCATGGGGGCGAGCGAGCAACGGAGGGAGGGGAGGATGAAGCATGTGGGGGTGGGGCCTCAGAGAAGGAGTGGGGCAAGGGTTTGGTTTTGTGTGATTAGAAACTTGGCAACCCTTGCATGTGCTCAGATCATTTGCTGAATCACAGCCTCAGTCTCTACCAGAATTTAAATGATGAACAGACCCCAGTAATCTACTGACAACAACTATGATCAATATGCATATTTGGTCATTAATCACATCAAATATTTTTTGACTCTTAACTACAATATGCTGAAAAGTTTATAATCTTTGCACCCTAAAAGAGTTACTGATATCATTGTTTTGAGTTATTAAACCAGAAAATTCTAAAATTTTGATTAATGTTTTCTGCTTAAAAACCTCATCACCAAAATTAAAGTAAAATTAAGGATCTATTGTAAATGTTACAAAGCAGTATTTGATCATCCATTTATCCCTTATGTTTGGGCTCATTTCCTCATGATATGTGTGTACCTTCTGACTCTGCCACAAATATTGCATGCTTTTTAAAACCTGTATTATAATTAAAGCTGGTTAAAATAGAAATAAATACATAATTTGACAATTTTTCTGACTACTTCTACACTTACTTTAGTAGCTTTTGTAATAGCAATAGATATTTTGATCATCATGAAGATGAGTCACCTGATCCTGCAGCCATTACTTGAGTAGTCCCATTGCAATCAATAATGCAATCATGTGAGTTAGGACCTAAGACACATCTCATATTCTGGGCCATCAGGGTTTTTAGAATATCCCATAGAACAGTTACATTCATAAATGCTGATCCAAATGATTACAGGAGCTAAGTATCACTGAGTAGCACAGTACAAGCGCTTGTATGCTGGAAGTTTATTCACCAGTTTTCAAATACAAGTTATGAGTTCAAGGACTAAGTTGTCTCCTTAACGGGAAAAAGATAAGGAGGGCTCCAAACCACTTTATTTTCACTACCCATCCTAGAACACAAAATATTTCAGGATTAGCCAGTTAAAGCCACAATGGGCTAGATCCACAAAAGGATTTAGGGCTTCTTTGGAGCAGAGATCAGAACACTTAGACACACAATAGCTTTGCTTGAGCTAGTGTGCTATAAAATAGCAGTGTGGCCACAGCAGTATGGGCAGTGGTGCAGGCTAGCCAGCTGAATACAATCCTGATTGACCTCCTCAGTAATTACTGGACTTAGCATGTTGGCAGTATGTCTGCATGAGCTCAGAATCATATCCCCAGCTCAAAATGTAGATATACCCTAAGAGACCAGCTTTCTTTCAATAACAGAAAGGAATTCTTAACCTTAACTATAGCAGAGCAGGTGCTCCACTATAATTTGTGGTCTGCAGAAAGGGTGAGATAAATATAAGAGAGGAGGTGGCTGGCAGGGCCTTCTCCATTAGACTCCTGTGCTTTTGGAACTTTCTTCCTTGTCCGTAGTAGCCTGAATTTGTTAGCTTTCTGGGAGTGCTGCACAGCCTATCTTTTCTTCCTTGCCCAAGGAGAGATGGATGTTGAGTAAGATGGGCATTCGTGGTGTATGACTCTGATAGGGACTGCATGGGAAGATGGACTGATAATTGTTAAATGTGTGCTGTTTCTGGGTTATTTGATTTGATCTGGAATAACAAAGTCTGTTTACCTATTAGTGTATTTTAAGGGATTGCCAAGTGTGCCCAGAACAATTGTCTCTGATCCAAGTTCTGGTTCTGCCCAACTTTGTTTAGTTTGTAAGAGCTAATGACATTACAGTACAAGGTGGAATGGTTTCAGGCTTAGCTTGTTAAATATATCGTAACAGTGTAGAGAGAGCATTATTTTTGCTTTGTGTCTAGCCTGTTCAGATTATTTTAAATGTCTCTGCAGATCCTTTCTCTAAATACAGTACAAATTTAAAACTAATACAAGGGAATACTTTTTACACAACAGATAATTAACCTATGGAACTCATTGCCACAAGATGCCATTGTGCTAAACAGCTTATAGGATTCAGTATTTACATGGATCCTTCACAATTCCATTTGATAGTTTACTATTAATCTTTATGCTTCTAGGCATAAATCAACCACTAACTGACAGAATTAGGAAGAAAATTTCCTTTTGGGCATGTTGCTTTGTAATTGTCAGCTACAGGGTTTCTTCCCTATTTCTCTGATACACATGGTGCTGGCCATTGTCAGTCAGGGTACTGGACTTGATGGACTGCTGGCCTGATCTGTTTTGGCAATACCCATGTAATATGCATTATATTTTATACATCCATATTTAGATTGTGATTTTTGACTAATTTTGCATTTATCTAAAAACTTACCCAACTGATATGACAGAGACAAATATCCTATTTAAGTCTGTCTAATTCAGACCTAGACATTTCTCTGCTTCATAGTCCATCTTGGTTTTATTCTCTTTGATGTTTCATCTATTTTGTATAATAAATAGAGCCCTGCAAATCCACAGATATCTGTGGACCATTTTTGCGGATCAGCTGTGGATACAAATTTTGTATGTGTGCAAGGCTCTAATAATCATTTGGTGATCTCTGGAGAAAAAAATCTACTAGTATTCAGCCTCTTATGATTTATTAGTAAATAATTAAATCGATGCTACTTACAGTTTAATATCCTTGGAGTGTTTTACTAGCATGAGATTTAACAGTATGAGAACTACAGTAGATACTTAATTGCATTTCTATGTCAAATTACAATTTATAATTCCAATTTGTATTTTACAACTCTCAAAGTATTTCTCCTTATATCACAGATTGTGAATCAAGATATAACATATGCACAACATACAGAACCACTCTAGTACTCAAACTCGATGGGTCATGTGTATTATTAAATCACCTGCTCTACTCCCTAGTCTCCCCACCTATCCTCTCTCCTGCCTTTCCTGAGTAGTCCTGGCTAGAACTAGTGAGGAGTTCTTTGTCCAAATGATACTTCAACCAGGAAAAAAAAAAGGGGGATAACCCTTTCCTGCTATCACAGATGAATGCAGGAAGTTGACCAGCTGATCAATGCTCAGCCACCAGATCCCAAGAAAAGGACACGTCACCCCCTTCTCTCTTTACTTCATAAGTGCTGTTGATAAATTGTATAGTCAATTGCTTAATCACACTTTGGTTCATTATGAAGTCTACTCAAGAGACCAAATAACCAATGTCAGTCATGTTTATTAATATGGTACAGGGAAAAGGTTCTATATGATACCAGTCTCCAAAGAGCAGCAATGTTACATTCACCTTATGCAGAAGGAGTGTTCCCCAAGTTACACATTTCAGCTCTTATTATTTATAAGATGATTTTACAGGTTACACCTCTTTCTACATCAATAAAATTCAACCTATCCATTTGTTGCAGTTCCCTAACTTGTTCTGTTCTTTCCTTATCTTTGTTTGGATACTAGCATTTCAGGTGCTGGACCATGAAGATACTTCCCTAGTTTGTTTTGGAGAACAAATATATCTTGATTTTGACAAGTTTCCTATTAGCTTTTGCCAAATGCAAGGAGTTATGGGGTGCCTAGCATAAGTGAACAGGATTATGGCATAGGCCAGTTTAACCTATATCACCGTTGCAATACTTGAGTTTAATGTTATTAGAGATTAATGCATACTTTATATATAAAATGGTGTGGATAATACATATTATCAATTATATATATTTATATGTTAGTCAGCATGTATTAGTCAACAGGGTGAATGCCACGTATAATCAACTATGGTATCTGCTAGAAGGAGCTACAACCTAATTTAGACACCATCAATACAAACAATTTGTGAGGCATGGAAGTGTGATAGAAAGGATTGTAAAATCCTTCTAAGGTATTTATATGGCCCCCATTAGTGAGCACCTCACAATGGATTTATCCTCCCAACACTCCTTTGAGGCATAGGAGTACTATTATACGCTTTTCACATATGGGAAACTGAGGCATAGAGAGGGTAGGTGACTTGACCAGTGTCAGACAAGGAGCCTGTGCTAGAACAGGGACTTGAGCCTAATTCTCTAGCTAGAGCACAATTCACTGGACTTGCTTCCTCGCTAAAAATATCAGTGATTAAAGACCAGACATTTTGAAAGCAAGGATATATTCATTGGGTCAGATCATTTAACTGGTATAAATCGGCTTAGCTCTATTGACTGCAAATAATATATCCTGATGTACACCGGCTGAGAATCACATTGATGTGTTTTCAAAATCTGGTGAGACTACCATCCTTTAGTCACTGGCAGGTAACAACTGCAAAATCATTTGTTTTTGGAGGCCTGTGGTTGAACTGTAGAGTTCAAAAAGAGGTGGTAATTCTGTGCATGGAAAATAATGAGAGAGAGAGAAATAAATTCAGACCTAGTCTCCTCCTCAGTGTTACATTCCAAGATGCCCAACTAGCTGCCTTACTTTTTAAAAGTTTTCATCCATCATTTACGTCTGTATATCTAGCTGGTTTCAGGCTCTTCACGTGTCCTCCTGAACAGTTCAGATTTTTGTATTTTTGTGTCAGCCCCATTGCACTGTTTAAAAGTGCATAGCCCATTTTGTTTACTATAACTGTGTGTGACTCCAGATGCCTGAGACAGTACATTTTAAAATGGAACCTTGGCAAAGAGTCTCAATAGAGGGAGGAGGGCTGTAACTGAATTTATGCTTTTAAAAAAATAAAAAAAACCTTGGGATTCATTTCTTGTAGTCGTCGTTCTGCAGTCAGTTGGATGATTTTTTAAAAAGCTCAGCAAATTGCCCAATCTTGAATTGCTACCCCACATGACCTGGCTTTGGCACTAGTGGTTTAAAGGAATTTGACTTTAAAACAGAAAAGTGACTACAGAGCAGAAAGGAAAATAAAAGAGATATCATTTAGTTGAAAATTCCCCTATTTTTAGCTTGAAGCTGTTTAGGGGACTTTTTTGCTCTTTAAATAAACCTTTGATGCAGTTTTTTATTTTTCTGACAGTCAAAAGAGCTAAAGTACCATTATTTTTATAATTGCAAAATTTCCAAATTACTGTCAAGTGCCCTTAGCCTTGGCACTTCATCCTTTACACATGACAAGGGAACTCAGTCTCTCCCTCCCCCATCCCAGATTTCATTTTTTTTGTAAGTTGGTATGCCCTAAGACACAATGATAAAGGGTTAGATGGGGGGTTGTTTGTTAATACAGATGCAGAGTAGACTCAGTAGAGAAAGTGATTATTAATATTGTTACAGCATCTTATAGTCACTAGTTCACTTCCTCACAGTTCAGCAAGTAATGTGGAGGGTTCTTCAAGCCACAAAATGGAGACTTTCTAGGGCTCTCAGCCCTCTGGATCTTTTCATTTCCCCACTTTTATTTTCTTTTATCCTCAAATTATCTACATTAGGGCTGACCTCGTTCTTGCTGAGAACATCTGGGTGTGGCTCGCGTCAGATTCTGTTAATGCTACTTCTGAATACACAAGCGACAGGATGACGTGAGATGCCACTCCCTTCTTTCTCTGCTAGTACAGAGACATGGTCTAGATGATCTAATAGGTGTTTTTCTCTCTTTCTCTAATTTCCATGCTATTATGATCTGCAGAAGCTGCCTTTGCAATGCTTACTGCCAGTCCACAAACCAAAGTAAAGGGCTCAGATCCCACATTGGGATCTCCCACATCGAAGCAAGTTGCAATCGTGCCACTTTTTAATAAAGTTACTTTTGGCTTTCCTCTCTTTCACAATTGTAACTTAGCAATTTGATTTTCTTGATGTTTTCATAATTCTTAAAAGAATTTCAGAATTTCTGTAATTGTAAAATTAGTATGATTAAAAAACCCACTGTGTTAATGAATTCATTTATTTTTATTTATAGGCATCTCTCTGTCACTCATTTCTGTAGTATCTAAGGGCCCAGTAGACTCCAGCTAAATAAATGAACTTGTTACAGTAAGAAGAGAAAACTGCTATAAACAGAGTGGTAAAAGAGAAGTGTGGGGACAGTGATGAGGACAAGTAAAAGCTTTAGTAGCAGAGAAATATTACATCTCTACCTCAATATAACATTGTCCTTGGGAGCCAAAAAATCTTACCGCGTTATAGGTGAAACCACGTTATATTGACCTTGCTTTGATCTGCCGGAGTGCGCAGCCCCTCCCGTCCCCCCCCGGAGCACTGCTTTACTGCGTTATATCAGAATTCATGTTATATCGGGTCGTGTTATATCGGTGTAGAGGCATATATATGTCAATTACATATATTGCAAAGTTGAATGCTTTCTGAAAACTGCACTGAGGAAGATTATAAAAAAAATATTTACTGTAGGGGGCTGTAAATATTTACTGTAGGGGGCTGTATAAAATAAATGTTTTGTGGAGTCCTTCATGTTTAAGTCAGGGGTGTGAATCTTGCCCAAATCAGCAGTTGCTGAAAGACACTCACTGGCTGCTAGGTGGCCTGTCTGAAATAAGCCAGCCCCAGTTTCAAACTTAGATGTCTAAATCTAGGCATTTAAATTATCTCTAGGCCTAACCACCCATTTTAGGCACCTAACTGCTGATTTAAGCACCTACATTCAAATCCTGTTTTCCCTGGATCAAGTTTTACATTATTTATTCATTTTTTTATGAAAAAGAATTGTCTCCCTCAAACTAAACACAGACTTTGCAGTGGTGCCCGGATGAAAATGTCCATGATTACATTGCCTTCTTCTTTGCGCCTTTTATAATGATCATCACAGCATTAAGATACTGTTCTATTATCACCATCTGCTTGCTGAGGCCCTGAAACATTTGCATACTGTAGCTATAATGTTTTTTAAATGAACTATTAGTGCAGCTTCAGCACTCTAGATACCATTTTCTTTGCTGATGCCAGTTGTGAATGAGATCCTGCACAAAAACTCTTCCTAAAGATCTCTACACCCAGGCTTTTATTGTTATAGAAGGGAGACATTTTTTTTTCATATTTTAACTTACACTCACTCCTAGTTTCAGGAAAGTCCATCCACACTACTGGTGCCTCTCAATCTCTTTGTGTCTCTTTCTTCCCAGCCCCTCATCGAAGATCTAATATTAGAGATATGCCTGAACCAAAACACTGGATCCCACTGAGGTTTGAGAAAATTTGGTTTGGGGTCTGAATTCAAACTTTGCAACTTCAGTGAATTTCTAGGTTAGATGTTGCATCACTTACTGTAACTAGGAATATTAAATTAAGATATAATTGAATATTTTCAGATTGCAATATTAAGAATGGTAACTATGCAACATGTAATACTAGGAAATCCCTTCTTTAGGTTCTAGCAACAAGCCATTCAGGTACCACTCCCCTGTTTTATGATGACTGATCCCCTTGATAGAATATAACTCATGCACTAGGTCCCTGTGGTTTTCTTTTTCTTTTAATATTATCCTTATTTCTGTATGTACCAATAGACGTAAACTACGTCTTTAAAATTAGGCTTTGTTCAGGTTAGGTTTATAGCTGCTGGAATAGCTGCATCACTGCCAACCCCTAGTGTAGATACAATTTACAATGATGCAACTTGGTTTAAAACTGGCTTACACTGCACCCATACAAATTGCACTGCATTGATTTAAATCGTGGGATTTGCATCCGGATAGCTGCATTGATGTAGCTCAGTGGTCATAAAGCATCTTGAAATTCAGAAATTAAAGGTTTTGGTTCATGTCATTAAAATACTTGTATTCCTTTTCCAGAAGGTTTTACAAGAACCTTGTTTATTTAAAAAAGTCAGACCGTCATGGCCATCAAAACACCTGCTGTACTTTCCTGTGTTCTTGGCAGTGGATGATTACAGATGTTATTTTGCAATGGAGCTTTTGTCTACTTTTTTGTTTGTTTTTTAAACTATTAGATGTTCTCTATTCCACTCATTCAAATGTTTAACATTTTATATTCCTTAATATGGCCCCTTCTAACATAAACTTTTCTTAAAAAGCTCATTCCTCCCTGGATTGCACTCTTTCGGGTTTCATTTTTGGTACTTGACCCACTTTGTAGCAGTGTTCTCAAATGGAACTAAAGCAACACAAAGAAGCAAACTCCTCACTCCAATTTCAAAACCATGGAAACTCATTTAGTAAATAATCCTCCCTTTAGAGACAGTTTGTACCAGCCCTTTCTCAGAGCTAATTTGGCTATTGCAGCCCTAAGGCCCCACCCCTTCCTGAGGCCCCACCCCAGTCACTCCATCCCCCCTCCAGCTGTTGCTGTCTCTCCCCCACCCTCACTCACTTTCACCAGACTGGGGCAAAGGATTGGGTGCAGGAGGGAGTGTGGGCTCTGGCCTGGGGTTAGGGGTTCGGAGTGTGGGAGGGGCTCTGGGCTGAGCCTGGGGCAGGGGTTTGGGGTGCAGCAGGGGCTGAGGGGTGCAAGATATGGGAGGGAGTTTGGGTGCAGGGGGGGCTCCAGCCTGGGTCAAAGTGTTGGGGTGCAGGAGGGAGTATGGGGTACTGACTCTGGGAGGGGGCTCAGGGCTGGGGGTTGGGCTGCAGACAGGGTGCGGGCTCCTGCCGGGTGGCATTTACCTTGCTTGGCAGCGTAGTGGGGCTAAAGCAGGCTCCCTGCCTGCCCTGGCCACACGCCGCTCCCGGAAGTGGCCATCAAAGCTCTGCGGACCCTGGGGGGCGGCAGCACATGGCTCCGCATGCTCTCCCTCTCTGCAGGCACCGCTCCCGCAGCTACCATTGGCCGCAGTTCCCTGTTTCCAGCCAATGGGAGCTGCGGGGGTGGTGCTTGCAGGCAGGACCAGCACACAGAGACCCCTGCACACCCCTCCCCCAAGGCCTCAGGGGCATGCTGGCCTCTTCCGGGAGTGGTGCGTGGCCAGGGTAGGCAGGGAGCCCTGCTGCACTATCAGACTTTTAGCAGCTGGAGATCATGATCGACTGGCAGAGGCTCCAGGATTGACCAGTCAATCACGATCGACCGGTTGGTGACCTTTGGCCTATTGTATAATACAATATATTTTAATCCCAACAGTGCCTTGAAGGCACAACCCTAGCTGAGGTACTAGCAGGTGCACTGCCAAAACACTGGCTTTGGAGGCACTAAGCCTTAGAAAATTGTGTCTTTTAGTGAAAACTAGGTCACATCCTCAACTATGGAAAGTTTATAGTATCTCCCTATTATGATGGGCTCATTATTTCAGAACATCAAGGAGTCAATTCTCTCTTCTACTGTGATTCTCTTATACCTCTCTGGAGTGGGGTAAAGAGGCTTTGAACACAATGGAAATGCCTCTCCCCCACCCCGGCTATTCTGACAGCTCGTGAAATAATCCAAATGAAGCTCTCTCCTCAAACAAACTTCCTCTCTTCCTGGAGCTACCTCCACCACCACCATGGGTCCCCACCACTGTTCCAGATTCTTGACAGAGTTAGCTAATGCCCTCCTTTCCCCCATCCTAGTGGTACCTACTTCCTGATTCAAGTGGTGAAAATGGCAGGTCCCAACCACTAGAACCCAGTGTAGTTTAATTAAAATCAACTGAACTCTGTGGCTATTCTTATTTTTTAAGTAGTAGTTGGGGCCTAGCAGTGAGGCTTGCAAGGTGATTAAAAATTACATGGGCCACACAATCTGATTAAAAAGGGTAAGGACTGGGAACATTAGGAAGGGGAAGTTCATAGTGGGGGGGCCACAAAGAGACAGCAGGTGCCAGTTGTTGAGGATTATTGGGAAGGTAGAAGAAACACAGGAATATTTAATCTCACACACCACTGCTAATTTCAAGGAGAGAAATGTGAGTCAATTCTTATTTCAACAAAAATGGTGCACTCAAATCTCCTGTAATTCTAAATTGTGATGTTGGGAAAAATAAACATGTCCAATATCCCCACATATTTACAAAAATCCAATCATAATCTATGGGTGTGGGGAAAACATTTCACAGCCTACTCTCCCACTTATTTCTGCTTCCGGTTATCATTGCTGCAATAATGATCTGTGGAACACCACCATTAAACTCAAGAATGCCACAGCAGTGCCTGTGCTGTTTCAAAGGACAGGATGAAGTAAATACCTATCTTACCTCTTGTACCTTACCTATCTTTCCCAATGAGTTCAGTGTTCCAAATTTAACTAACTTGTCCAAAGATACCCTTCAGTTCTTACTAATATAGCTTTTTTCTAAAATCCCATGAGAATGTATTGCACACACATTCTCAAGAGTGAAACTATGGTGGAACATTTTTCTCATGAGCAGTTCAGCAGGGTGACATTCCTCTCCCATTCCAGATTTGCATCCAGCATGACCTAGCAGACAGGCTAGGTCTGCACTCAAATTTGTTTGCATTTGCCTCCTGTTGATATTTGTACGAGCTGCTTCTGAGAATCTTACAGCACTGTCTGAATGTTGGCAGGGGCTTGTGTGTATGAGTAAGTGACACAAGTGAATATACCAGACTCAAAATTGACAGAATTTATTTTCATTTCTGAAGTCAGGCAGGCTTTCATTTAATGTGTATTGACTCTACAGAGAGATAACAATAACATTGCTGCTTTCAGTGAAAAACGATGGTTACTGAGGACAATACATTCAGTAAAAATGCCTCAGACTTCATCATCCCCAATCCATTCTTTACTTTGATGATCTTTACCCAGAGGCATTTTGTTTGCTGTGTTGCTAGCTGTGCACTAGACCCAGCGTGGGGGGCGGGGGCTTCAGCCTGAGTGGAAACATCTGTACTGCTACTTTTAGCCCCACAGTGCAAGTCCCATGAGCCCAAGTCAGCTGGGCTAGGCGGCCCTGAAACTCACTGTCACAGAGTTTTTCTTTTCTTTCTTTAGTGTAGACATACCATGTACCATGTTGGGGCAGAAAAAGCGTCTGCATCTTATTAGGCATCAGCCCAAAGAATGAGAAGAAGAAGAGAGAGAGAATGATTCCGCCCCAAACTCCACCACAGAAATGGGCAGATGAGCTGCCAGAATAAGCAGCTTTCACCTGCCAGCTTGAGGAGTCTTGCCCACAGTACGGTCACCATATGTTTGGCTCCCAACCCTGCAGCAGACAGTCTAAGGAATGATACACTGAATTCAAACAGATTCCTCTCTCAAGAGCTTCCAGACATCAAGTATTTTCAACTGTTTGCCAAGTTTTAAACAGACAATGGTGGAACCATGAGACTCAATGAATCAGGATCTGCACAAACATAGTATGTACCCCAAGCATCACAAACGTAAATGGAAACATACAGAATCAAGGAACAAATGCTGGATGGCTCACCAGTCACAAATGATGAAATATTCTATTTAGCTGATACGAAGAATGCATCTGTTAATCCTCTGTTTGCTGTGGATGCCTCTATAGCTGTTCTCCATTCAGCATATCTTTTTTGAACTAGATTAATATTAGTTCTGCCATGTGGACCACATGCTGGGTTATACATTTAATCTTGCTCCTTCCTCCAACCCCCCAACTTGCACACCCTTACGTACTGATGTCACTGAGAGCTTGGGGTGAGAAAATAACGCAGAATCATGCCCCGGATAAAAAAGCCTGGTTTAGCTAGTTATCTGTTTTGTTTATTTTATTTTGCATAAGTTGCTGAAATAGTAACAATGGCACCGTGGAGCTGAATTTCAGAGAACTACAACATATACATTCAAAGCTTTCTCATGATAATTAAATTAGCATTGCTGATGGGATATGATTTGGCAGCCTATTTAAGTTCCATTTCTAATGAAAACCTCACAAAAAATGCTATAATGAAAAACTTGCTGTTCAGTTTTGACATATGAAACTACATTGCAGAGGTCTCCTTATCAGGGAGGAATATTCAAGGACATGGGAGTATTTAGATGGACCAAATATAAATAATCAACAAGTTATACAAACTGCTGGTGATAATCTCCGACCTTCTGGCTTTCATTAAAACAGCACTTGTACAGCCATGTCAGAAACACACCAGAACTCAGAAAGAATAGTACCATCAAGATATTTGTATGTAGTCTCCCTCTCCCTGTCTATGTATAGCTACTTATCTCAATGCATATTCCATTAAAAAAGCTAAATTAATGAAGTTAAGATTGCTTGTGAAACACTAGCCAAAGCTATGTATGGATTGTTATCCTCTCTTTATTTACATATTCATATGTTATTTCTCAAAAATTACAGCATGTTGTACAGGTTTTATGCAACCTTAAATATATATTAGACACTTTTGTTATGTTTTTCATTCTTGTGCACATAGAGTAGTTTAATTGCCATAATGACCAATATATCCTTACTGACAAAGACTTTATACATATACTCTTCTTTCTATGGCATATACTTTAAGAAGTCAGTTGAGGATATATGCTACGTACATATTATTTTCAACCATCACCACAATTTCCTTGGGTGATATTCAGGGAATGAAGGAATTAACAATGAATCTAACTTACTTGAAAATGTAGGTGGCCTATATATGCTGACAAATTTTCACTATTACGCTGTGATCTTCAACTATATTGCTAGGATGTTGTAAAGAACAGTTTAGTGCAGGGGTGGGCAAACTTTTTGGGCCAAGGGCCACATCTGGATGGGGAAATTGTATGCGGGGCCGGGGCAGGGGGTTGGTGTGCGGGAGGGAGTGTGAGGTGTGGGAGGGGGTGCAGTGTGCAGGAAGGGGCTCAGGGCAAGGGATTGGGGCAGAGGAGGGGTGTGAGGTGTATGTGGGGGCTCAAAAAAGGGGGTTAGGGTGCAGGAGGGGTGCAGGGTGCAGCAGGGGCTCAAGGCAGAGGGTTGGGGTGTAGGAGGGGTGCAGGGTATATGAGGGGGCTCAGGGCAAGGAGTTGGGGTGCAGGAGGGGTGCGAGGTGCAGGCAGGGAGTTTAGGACAGGGAGTTGGGGGGAGTGGGGTGCAGGAGGGCTTCAGGCTCCGGGGTGGCAGCAGCAAGCACCAGGGCCAGAGCAGGCTCCCTGCCTGCCTGCCCTGTCCCCGGCCCCGTGCCGCTCCAGGAAGTGCTGCAGCCCCTGGGGGTGGTGGGGCCGGAGGGCTCCGTGTGCTGCCCTTGCTGCACCTCCAGGTACCTCCCCCGAAGCTTCCATTGGCCGCAGTTCCCTGTTCCCTGCCATTGGGAGCCACGGGGGACGGTGTCTGGAGGCAAGAGCAATTCACGGAGCCTCTGCCTCCCCGCTCGGGGCCGTGGTGCCGGCCACTTCTGGAGAGCAGCACAGGGCCTGCGACGCCATGGGGGGCAGTCCTGCGGGCTGGATCCAAAGCCCTGAGGGGCTTGATCCGGCCCACGGGCCGTAGTTTGCCCACCCCTGGTTTAGTGTATAGTACTTTACAAATGACTTTCAGGACCTCTGTTGTCTGGAATTGACAGAATAGTACACAGAACTAGAACATACTATATGAATGTCTGCATTGGTTAAAAATAATATTTTAATAGTTTATAAAACAATATTCAACAGTGCCAGGCTCCTCCTGTTCTACATGGAAAACTGTGAGCTTGGAACATGAATTGATGAATAATTTTTTTCCACATGAAGTGGGGCAACAGAAGTTAGGAGCCTAAGTACCTTTGAAGAACTGAACCGCTGTGCCTTGATCCCTCTGTTCAGTACCCATGAAGTGCTGGCCATAATCTGATCAAAATTTGTTTATTCTATAGAGTTTTTAAGATTCATAGATATTTAAGATCAGCAAGGTCATCTAGTCTGACTTCCTCAATAACACAGCACAAAGAATCTTATGAAACAATTTTTGCATCAAGACCATAAATGTATGACCTCTATTATATTTTTAGGAAGCTATACAGTTATTATTTAAAGACTTAAATTGCTGTGTTGTCCTCCCATCAGGGACCAGTCACAGGCTGATTGGATGAAAACCAGGCACCCAGACACTGGGGATGTAAGTATGTAAGGATTGTTGTTGCTGCTGTTCTGGTAGTGAATGCACACCTCACTTATTGCAATATATTGCTAAAATGACTTTGTACCCTAACATGCATCTTCTTCACATTCTGCTCATCTATAGGAAGCAAAGTCTAGTGTATGCTGCAAAATTCAGGCTAATCCAAGGAAGACTGTATAATATATGTTTTAATATCATATCATGTATGTAGTGAAAAAATGATAATGCCAATACTTTGGCATTAGTATCCCTCCAATCCAAATATGCATCAGCAAGTTCTTTCTGAGAAATATGACCTAATTATCCTAGGAATTTATGTGAAGCCCAGGTGGTCCCAAGCCTACCAATTTACCAAGCTTAAATTCTCATTTTAGTCATTTAAAATATGCCCATCATTGTTATAGGTGTGCTGAGCTATTGTAGTTATTGATCAGTTATATAACCAACCACAGGTTACCTGTCTGTTTGCAGATATAGTGAACAGTACATACCATAATATTATTTAAAGCAGCATGAGCCTGATTAACAAGAAAATAAACATTCTTTGGCTATTCAGTTCTGTCCTGTACTGTATTGTGTTGATCTGGAACTGGGAGGTTTAATGTTCCCAACTCCTCCTGCAGGCAGTACCTTCAGCCAAGAAGAAAACAATATTCTTACAGCTAGCTCTGTGTACCGAATCAATATGCGGCTTCTCTTAGTTCCCCATCTGGGATTTCCATAGCCACCGTCTGTCTATGATATATTCTTGAAGCAAAACCTAGATTAACTAGTTCAAAAAAAGCTTGATTCCTTTCCCTTAACAATAGAGTCTGTGGCACCTTTGTTTTATGTGTGTTAAACATTTAACAGTGCTACTTATGTACAGAGGTAGCAGCCATTTTGTTTCAAGGGCTGCTACAGATTGCAAAGGGGACTACAAACACTTGAGCTCTCCTGGGGAGTCTTTGCTTTTGTTTGTTTGCCTTAATCTGAAATACGTCATTCAGACTCGAAAGTGTTCTTTATATATATAGAAAAAAATAGCATAGTTTTGCTTGCAGAGGACTAATTATTGTAATTGCTGATTTCATGTAGTGCATAAAGCCTATCAGTTATGTCAAGGTATTATGTAGGCACCAGTTGTGATTTCATAGTTGAGGCTGTGTTCCAATTATACTTATGGCATGAAAAAACTTCCTCTATAAATAGTAATTCCAGATATGACTCAAACCTGGCTCAGAATTACCATGCAAAGTTAGAAACGTTGACCTAGTGTAACACCGACAGACCCCGGTCATTGGCGGGCAGGATCAAACTGGGATCTCTGGAGCTTAGTGCATGAGCCTCTACCGCATGAGCTAAAAGCCAACTGCCTCTTAGCTCAGGCTGTAGAGCAGACTCATTAATCTTTTTCTCTAAGTAGTCTCAGTACCACTAGATGGGACAGAACACCACATCCAGAAGGTGTGTGGGTTACATACTTCCCCTAGCTGAGGAAGTGTATCCCGAGTTTCAGAGACTTCCCAGTTGAAATCCTGGACGAGCCCCCACTTGTAACACCAACAGACCCCGGTCTGCAGCGGGCAGGATTGAACTGGGAACCTCTGGAGCTTCTACCACATAAGCTAAAAGCCAACTGGCTCTTAGCTAAGACTGTAGAGCAGACTCATTTAACTCTCTTTAAGTGGTCTCAGTCCCACTAGATGGCACAGAACCCCACACCAGAAGGTGTGTGGGTTACACTAGCACATCTTCCTAACTCTGCTGGCAATAAATCCTGTGAAATGGATAAATATTATGATTGAAAAGTACCATTTGCACTGCACCAATTGGCACAACACTTTTTAAAAACTGTAATTGACCAAATCTCCTGGAGTAAATGCTAGTGGAATGAAGTGTAGTGGGCATATTGCCCTTTCCAGTTGAATTCCTAGTTTGGGATAATATATCTGCCATAAATGGTCACATATTTATGATGGCAACAATGCTGAGAGAAGCTGAAGTATGCTGTGGACTTAATTTGATGTGGGAAGGGAAGAAACTGCAGGTGAGATTTTCAAGTCACAAATGGGAGTCAGGCAACAGCTCACACTGACTTTCAGTGGCAGTCAGTGTGACTTTCCTGCTTGGGCTTGAGCTCACACTGACTTGGCGGGGGAGGAGAGAGAGAAGTGGAAATACTGAAATGGCTATTCTTAGTGCTGTAGTGCGAGCCTGAGTCTCTAGACCCAGGCACTGAGACTCACTGTTGTTTGGGGGGTGGGGAGCGGGGGGAGGATTGTTGATTTGTTTGTGTTTTTTTGCAGTGTAGACATACCTTCGTGGCCTTTGTACCTTTGAAAATCTTTTTGTTGTTTTACATAGAGGCAGAGAGGTTACCATCTCTGCAGCCATACCACCTTGTGCTGTGATCTTGTTCACTTACTAGATAGATGTGTTGCAAGCAATATACAGGTACTCCAAGAAACATCCAGGTTCTGATGGAAGAGGTGTTGGTGATTCACTTTGTAGCACTCTTTCCTCTGAATTAGTACTGAACCATATTCCCAGAATGGAGTGACAGACATGGTGCTGCTGGAAGTGTTGCCTTCCCTATCAGAAGTAAAACAGAGCTCCTAACCATTTATCGTTAAAAAAACATCCTGTGTTATCTGCAATAGGGTTGGGAGAAAGTATGGTGTCAAGCCTTTTCCCCACTCTGGCACTTCAAATGCAGAAGGTGTGGGCCTGCAAGGATTCTAAAAATTAATACTGGCCACTCCAGTCTGGTATTAAACTCCCAAGGTCACGGTTTCTCTCTAACCTTGGATGGGTAGATGCTGCCACCACCCAAGTGCAAAAAAACCCCTTGGGACCCAGGAAGGCACACTTGGGAATTCCTCGCTGTGGGTACCCTCAAGCCCGTTCACCCTCCCCCACCCACTCCAGGGAAGACCTGGGAAAGAAAACAAAGGAAATAAGCTGTTGCCACCAGCAACATATGATTAAACAATATATGCACAAACCTCTTAGGGACACAAAAATCCAGTCTTGTTCTTAAAAAAAGGTAAATTTTATTAAAAACAAAAAGAAAGAAAATACATCTGAAACTTGGGGGGTTTTTTAGATCTTAAAAATAATTACAAAAATTAAGCATCAGAATAGCTCTCTTGAGGTTTAGCTTAAAGGTTACAAGCAAAACAAAAACATTTGTGGTTAGCACAGAGGAGTCCACAAGCCAATAAAAAATAAAAGAAATAACCCTAATTGCGTCTTCCTAGACATTCCCTAATTTACTTACATATCTGGGATTTCAGATAAGCAATTTCTAGGTATGATCTGATGGGTTTTATACCTGGCTTAAAGCTTCTGTCTCACCGCATAACTGCTGCCCTGTTCCCCTCTTCCCCGGAGAACCACAACACACAAAGGGCGTCTTTTTCCAATTTTAAAAAGTTCTAGCCCTCCCATTGGCTCTTTTGGTCAGGTGACCACTCACTTCCCTTTACCTGTGGACTTGTTAACCCTTTACAGATAGATCAAGTAGAGAACAGCTACTAACAGGTTTTATAGCTAACTGGTTGGCTGGGTGTCCATAAAAGTGAGCTCCCCCCCACTTCATTTACCATATGTGGAGTAGCCATATTTCAGCCTGTGTCATTTTCCAATTCTGCCTGCCTGAGTCTCCCTTGAGTTTCAAGTAAATAAGGTATTCGTTATTGTCTCTCCTACACAATTGTGGACTGTTTCAGTTTGTTTTAAACTATTGCTATGCATCACCACAGAGATACCTGTACTTAAGTGGAGGATTAATTGATCCCTGTGAATAAGGTGGTGGTGTTTTTTTAATGGTTGCACATTGTTTTGGTGATGTAAAGTGCTATATAACTGCTAAGTATTATTATGCCTTATTGACTAAAGTTAAAATGTTAACATATTGTCTACATTGTTACTTCTTCTTTTATTTATATGGAATATATTGCAGAAAATACTGTGGTACAGATTTGCTCATTAAGACACTGCCCTAAGTTGGGGACACAATGGGAAGCATGGCCACCCCTAACTGCATCAGCCTACTGTGCTGGGAGGGAGCACACAGTACAGCTTCCTAAGGAGTGAAACTAGACCTCCCATCGCATGCTTTACTCAATGTAGACAGTAGGTTGACCTTTAAACATTACATAATTAACAAACAAGGGAAGTGCAATAGTTGTGGATTTTCCTTATATTATTTTACAAACCTACATAGGTTTTTTCTCAGAGATCTTCAATTTAAGGTTCAGCTTTTGCCATCATTACTAAAGTTTAAATCCAAGCCTTTCTTCACAAATCTAGTCTCATAGAAAAAGTTCAGAAGTTTCTCCTCCATTATGTCCCATATTATGGCAAGTTTATTTATAACACATAAAGCTGAGAAAATCAGGGACTTTCTAGTACTCTTACCTTTGAAAAGATATAAGATCTTTTAAGGGTTGTAAGTTGGGAAGGAAATGGGATTTCTTAGGATTTTCTCTGGATTTTAAACTCTTTATAAAAAGCTGGGAAATTTTCAACAAGGCTTAGTTACTTTTTGGTGGATTTATTTTTGTTTATGTTTTAGACTCATAGACTTTAAGGCCAGAAGGGACCATCAAAATCATCTAGTCTGACCTCCTTCACATTGCAGGCCACAGAACCTCACCCACCCCCTAACCTCTGACTGAGTTACTGAAGTCCTCAAATCATGATTGAAAGACTTCAAGTTACAGAGAATCCACCATTTACACTAGTTTAAGCCTACAAGTGACCCATGCACCATGCTGCAGAGGAAAGGGAACCCCCCTGCCCCCCCCCCCCCCGCCGCAAGGTCTCTGCCAATCTGACTCGGGAAGGAAATTCCTTCCTGACCCCAAATATGGCAATCAGACCCTGATCATGTGGGTGAGACCCACCAGACAGACACCTGGGAAAGAATTCTCTGTAGTAGCTTAGAGCCCTCCCCATCTAGTGTCCCATCACTGGCTGTTGGAGATATTTGCTGCTAACAGTCAGATATTGACTAGATGCCATTGTAGACAGTCTCATCATACCATCCCCTTCCTAAACTTATCAAGCTCAGTCATGAAGCACGTTAGGTTTTTTGCCTCCACTGCTCCCCTTGGAAGGCTGTTCCAGAACTTCACTCCTCTGGTGGCTTTTTTGTTTTTTTCTTTTTAATCTATTATTGTAAATGTACTCAAGGGTCAGGTTGTAGGTTAGCTCAAAGACTTTATTCACAGCCACAACCTCCAAATTGTTTATGCTAATGGATTCACTGGAGGGTAAAGCATGATGTATTGAATACAAAAAGATTTAAAACACAAATTTAATATGCCATTCTGAAGTGATGGCACTTGAACTGCTACTGTGCTTGTATATCATTTCACTGGTATCAGATTTGGTCTTTTTGCATCCATCTCAGATGTGGATAAATAAACATGAGAAGGCCCTGGAAAAAATGTCTGGGTTTGCCCTAAAAAAGAGGTTGTGGAAGCCCCATCATTGGGCATTTTTAAGAACAGGTTAGACTGTCAGGGATGGTCTAGGTTTACTTGATCCTGCCTCAGAGCATGGGGCAGCTCAAGGTCTCTTCCAGCCCTACATTTCTATGGTTCTATATTAAACATTCCAGGATTACCACCTGTGGTAGCAACAGGAGAAACTCTAGTGCAGATAGGACATAATGACTTATGGCATTTTTACCATCAAACACCATCACAGTCTATACAAATATTTCCATCATTCTGCTCACCAAACATCAAAACACCCATTGATTTCAAGGATGAAATCAGCCTCATTGTTTACAGAGCTGCCAGCCTGGCGAGGAGCTGCAGCACTGGTTTGTCAAAATGCAGTAAATGTAGACTTGTGTCTAACTTAATACTAAGGTATCAACTCAGGGTGCCATGGTCCCTTATGGATAAGGACTATTCAATGTTAGGGATGCCATATGCATTGTAAAAACCAGGAATACTAAGATGGGAGAGGGTGAAAAGAGACTTGTCTATGTTTAGTAAGCATACTATCATGGGCAGCGGGTAGCCTCCCCAAACAGCCACGCGTGGCCCCAACCATGCTCCTCCCCCCCCCAAACCTCCCATCCCACTCTACCTGTGGCGCCAGTTCCCCTCTGTGGTGGCTCGGGCTGAGGCTGTGCTACTTGCCCTCCCGGTACTCTGGGGCTGGGGAGGCTAGGCCTATGCGCCGCCCACCCGCCCAGCGCTCCGGGGGGGGCTGCAGCCATGTGCCACCTTCCCTCCCGGTGCTCCAGGGTTGGGAGTGGGGAGAGCTGGCCTGGGACAGGGCAGATGACCACAGCGGGGGAGAGAGATGCAGAAGGAGCGGGACCTCAGGTGGAAGGGGCAGGGCTGGGGCTAGCCGCTCCCAGCCTGTAGTTCACAGGCCACTTGTTAAGCTATGCCAGTGGCTCTCAAACTTTTTTATGGTGACCCCATTCACATAGCAAGCCTCTGAGTGTGACTCCTCCCCCTTATAAATTAAAAACACTTTTTATATATTTAACACCATTATAAATGCTGGAGGCAAAGCAGGGTTTGGGGTGGAGGTTACAGCTCGTGACCTCCCATGTAATAACCTCGTGACCCCCTGAGGGGTCCCAACCCCCAGTTTGAGAATCCCTGAGCTATGCCATTTAAAGAGCTGTTTTGACTGTTGTAATTCAGATATCATCTAAGTAAACAAACAGTTTTGCTCCTAGAGACCTTACACATTGTATAACTGGTCTCATTACCTGATAACACCCTTCAGGTCAATGCACAGACCAAACACCATTACCCTCCATTGCAACAGAACTTCCTTTCAGGACAACTTTAGGTGTTTTTTGACATTTGGATACACAGTGATACTGAGGACATTTGCTTGGATCTATTTTTGCTTAGCAAGTCCCCTTTGCAAACAATGACTTTTAAATTATTGAGACTATCCGTGTGAAATGGCTGATGGGCATAAACTGCTTTAAGGATTTTAAATTTAAAACAGGTTGGTAATCCCCAGTGGACTAGGGGACTGTGAAAATGGATCTTATCCAGCTGCCCTGAGAGTTTGTAAGCGGTAACATTTGTAAAGTTTGAGCCTGAAGGTCAGATACCTCCTTCTCTAGGAACAGGGAGTTAGCTCTTAGTTTATTTATGAAGGGGGAATACTTTTCACAGGATTTAAAGTGAAGGTTTTAGTCACTCTGACACCTACTTCAGGGCAGATAAAGAGGATTTTAGCTTTTTCACTGACCTGAATATACAATTTCCAAGCCTACCTGCTAATACCAGGGACTGGCACATCGTGAATCTCTGCCATACTTTGCAACAGTCCCAATTTGGCTGGGACTGTCCCACATTTCACAAGTATATCCTGTGTGTTTACAATAATCCAGGCCAGCGTCAGGCATCCAGTAGCTACCTAATGTGGTATTCAGTGCAATGCTGGCATCTTGTCACTAGTGGCTATTCTTCCAAACAGGAAATTGGTCTGGTGACTAATCAGACTACCTCAGCTTTTCCTCAATTCCTCTTTCCCTGGTAACTCTGTGCCAGGGAACTAACACAAGAAGTGTTGCCTCTTGTGGCAGCCCTAGGGGTACATACAGCAGAGAACATAAAGGGACAGGAACACAGTGGGCAATGCAGAGTAGAGGACAGGCATGAAAAAGCAAGGGGCAGTATGGGTTTGGGGAACATGTGGAATTAGGACCTTGAGGAACTAGAACTGGCTGGGCAAGGAGATTGGGCCTGGGATCCAGGAAAGGAAGATTGGGAGTGAAGGGATAGGTAAAGGAGCAAAAGGAGCCAAACTTCGGGTGGGGGGAGGGAAGAATGGGCAGAAGTGTCTGTGCCGACTGGAATCCATACGCCTCCAGAGCCTAGAATGGATCCTATGATTTTTGACTCTCATCATTCCTCTGCTGTCAGCAAATATCTATAAAACTGACTGGCAATGACTCCCATCCCCCTCTAGTGCTGGTCCACTTAAAGGATGACACTCTATTACTACTGTCAGTTACTTCAGAGGGCTGTGGATCTAAATCGTCCAACCCTGCTGATGACCCATGTGGGTATGCCCCTGGTGCCACATGATGGAATTTCTAATTTTTCAATTTGCTTTTTTAAAAGTGAAGAAAATTTCATATAAAAAGAACTATGTTAAAAGCACATTATTCAGGTTGCAAAGTCAAGCATTCAGATGTTACGAAATGTCAAATTAAGGTTGCCTATGCAACCTTACTTTGGCCCCTTGGGTCATATGTATAATTAATTAGAGGATCACATTGTTTTTTCCACAGGACCCATGCTGCTGGAGCACTGCTGAATTTGTGTTAGAAGTCAGAAGGTGTGTAGTGACTGCAGGAGATTGCAGAAAGAGAATCAAATGGTCTCGTAGTTAAGGCAAGTAAATGCTGTTGTGGAAAACTGGAATCTGTCCCCGCTGCTACCAAAACGTTCCTCTGTGATGCTGGGCAAGACACTTTAACCAAACTTTGTCCCTAGCCTCTGTTTGCCAGACAGGGGTGGCAGGTTTATATAATTTTTGGTGGTGCCCAGAACGGGTCCAAATCTCGCCTGCCCCTTACACCTGCCTAAGGCTCTGGGAGGGAGTTTGGGTGCTGGATGCAGGCTCTGGGCTGGGGCAGGGGGTTGGGGTGTTGGAGGGAGTTTGGGTGGAGGAGGGGGTTTTGGGGTGCAGGCTCTGGGAGAGAGTTTGTGTGCAGGAGGGGGTTTGGGGTGCTGGCTCTGGGCTGGGACAGGGGGTTGGGGTGTGGGAGGGTGTGCGGGACATGGGGCTGGCCCAGGGATGAGAGTTTGGGGTGCAGCAGGCAGGCTGCCCTAGGGCTAGGGTGGGGGGCCAGAGACGACTCCCCCCAGCCCTCTCCCAGCTGGCAGCAATGAGCTCCAGGAGACGGGGGGGGGCCCTCCCCCTGAGCACAACACTCACCCAGGCCCCCCCAGGCTGCTTTTCAGAAAGTGCAGCCAGGATAAGCCCCCACTCCTCCCTGGAGTCGCCTGCCAGGGATGGGGGGGCTACCATGCATCTCCTCCTTCCGCGGGTGCAGCAGCTACCTCAGCCTGCCCCCGGAGCTGCTCCCTTGTAGTTGGCTGCGGCCAGCGAGGGAGCAGCTGCCCGCTACCCAGGGCAGGCAGGGATGCTTGGGGGAGGTGTACAGGAGTGACAGGCAGGGCTGGGGCACTCTCTGTGGGAGATGCGTGGAGTCGGGGGGAGAGACTCCACCCCGAAAATTGGTGGAGCCAGGTCCCCCTGAATTTGCTGGAGCCCAGGCACAACAGGCCCATACAACTCGCCACCCCTGTTGCCAGAAGCTGGGAATGGGCAACAGGGGATGGATCACTTGATGATAACCTGTTCTGTTCATTCCTTCTGGGACACCTGGCATTGGCCAATGTCGGAAGACAGGATACTGGGCTAGATGGACTTTTGGTCTGACCCAGTATGGCCATTCTTATGTTCTTAACTTTTCCCAGGGGGTCACTAATTGTGTGGTCCTCATTTTCTGGGTGCCTGACTTGAGACTCTGGGGGTCTGATTTGGAGAAGTGCTGAGCACTCACAGCTGCAACTAAGGTCAATAGGAGCTGTGCTTTGAACATATACAGTTCTGTATAATGCTATGTACTTTGAAAAAATCAGGTCCTATATGTCTCAATCAGCATTAGTGAATATTTTTTACCTCAATCACTCTGTGCCAGTTCCCCAACTGTAAAATGGGGTTAATACTACTCCTTCATCTCACAAGGGTATTATGAAAATGAATTAATATTTATGAAGCACTCACAGACTATAGTGATGAGCACTATAGAGAAGCCAATAAGGAAATTAATAATTCTGTTTTCAGAGCAGGGTTTGAAGTGTGCAGTAAATAAGGCATGGGGCCACCAATTGACCAATGAGAAGAAAACAAAATACTGAACAGCTGTTTATTAAGTAAGCACCGTCCATCCTGTGTACTGAATGAGGCAGGTGTCCTGTGGAATAAATAGTATATGATCATGAATTAAAAACTGTATCATAAGGCGTATGGATGGGGCCCCATAGAATTCCTTTGTTGGCTTCAACACAGAGTGACTGAATGCTCAGCAGCTGAAAATAAAAAATGTAGTAGTGACTTGGAGGTCATGACAAGAACGATTATTTTATTGGAAGGGGAAGGAGGGTTCCCTCCAATTTACCCTTTTATTCCCACTACCAGAGAGGTCCTGAATCAGGCTGACCCATCTGGGAGAGGTTGGGTGAAACTCTTGTCAGAACTTCTCAGTATCACTGTTGAGTTGGCCAAAGGAGTTTGTCTAAAAGCAACACCCCTTCTCAGTGGTGGTTGTGCCTCTGGAGAATGCCATCATCCCTTCTGACCCCTCTTATAAGCCATCAATTAAATGAGAGAATGATTCTCTGAACTGGCATGAAAAGAAGAACATTTTAGGCTTTATGGGTGTTGACAACTCTTTATTGTAACAATGAAACATTGCAACAAGGTGTTGGATCAGTTACTGAAACTAATGTATGGATAATGTTTCAGTGGGGTTGGGCCTGTGCTGTAACATTTGAAACTCTTTACAAAACCGTGGAAAGCAACATCCCTGTCTTTGATTTAGTTTACACACCTGTTTGGCAAGAAAGTCAAATGGTGCCAGTTATATACACTTAGGAAAACATGCTTGCCGTAGGAGTACAAAAATAAAATTTATTTGTTAAATTACACATAAATATAAGGTACAAATGTATTTTTAAAATACAGATAAAGATAATCACACTTGCATTGTGTACATATGAAAATACAGTATTTTAATATTCAACATACACAGACACATTTATGATAAATGCAACTAATTGGCAATGCCAGTTCTTTTCATTCTGGTTCTTTTTTCCCCCAGTTTTCCATAAATATGGAAAAATATGATATAAAAACCCCTCTAATTCTGCCGGACATCTTGCAGCAGCTTGTTAATTTCTGCTACCAGCTCACTGGCATCCATTAGTTCATGTTTACCATCACTGAGGTGGTTAAGCACATTGTCAAAGTCATCTTCTTCATAGTTCTCTGGGATTTCTTCCATGGCTGGCAGCCATTTAGAGGAAGGTTGTGCACTCGAGTGAGTCCCTAGGATGGCCCCAGTGTTGTTTGCAGGGTTTTGGAAATGTGTACTGGCTGCCCACGCTGCCACCCCTTGTGGGTAGCTTACTGTCTTGGCTGGTAAATGTCCCTTCCTGCGCTCCAGTGAGTTTGAGCGATTCATTTCATTGCATTCTGTATAGGTGTCCAGTGAAGGAGGCAACAGGCGCTGAAAAACACTGCTCATTTCAGAGAGAAGAGATGAAGTACAGATGTCTTCTGACTCTTCCTCATTTTGACAGTCTTTACCAAATGTTGAAAAGCTCTTTTTCTTTTCATTGGAATCAACAGGCTGTGAATCTTCTTCAAATGCCTGCTGTTGCTGCTGCTGCTGCTGCTGCGGCTGAAATTCCTCCCCCGGAATAAACATGTTACTTCTGTAATCAGAAGATGGAGAGGGCAGAGGTGGCATCCAGCATTGGTCAGAGTGTCCCAGAACTCTACATTCCTCTGTGCATAGCCTCATTGCTGTAATCAAAACCAAAATCTGAGATTAATGTTCAGATTCAATTATACAGATTACTCACAATTACAGGGGTCAGCACTAGTGCATATTAAAGGACCTGAGATCCAAAGCTCTGATCAGGATCTGAATTTCTCTAAAGATCAGAGGTGTTCAGATCCAGTGTTGTTGTTCTCCCGTTATAGGGAAGTTCACATGTATTTTAGTCTGTAAGTAAGGTTGATAAATATATAAAATATAAGATAACTATATCATTTTTATTATACCATTGCTTCAGTGAATCCCAAGAAAATAAGTGGCTTGGGTGACTTAAAAGGTAGAGGTTAGAGCACTCTCTTCTCATACAGGACTGTCTGATGAATAAAGAGACAGGGTGCATGAAGTAATATCTTTTATTAGACATCGCTCGCCTGCGCTGCTTCTCGCTGCCCCCATTGGCCCAGGACGGCGAACCACGGCCAGTGGGGGCTGCAATCGGCCGAACCTGCCACGTCAGCAGGTAAATAAAACTGGCCCGGCCCGCCAGGGTGCTTACCCTGGTGAGCTGCGTGCCGGACGTTGCCGACCCCTGGTATATAACATGTCTGATTAATGCCTTTCATGAACGAAAATTAAGAAGTTTCCCTCTTTCATCTCCTAGTTGCAATTCAGTGAAGAGAGCAAGGGAACAGAATAGAAGGATATGGGAGGAAAACCGTAAGGAAAAGAAAATGAGGGAGAAGAGAAAGGAGAGAGAGCAGAGAAGATAAGGAGTTATCTCCATCTTCTCCAACTCTTGTCTCCTCTTTAGGGTCTGTTAGTAACACAATGAATTACCAAATGGGTGAAGCAGATTTTAATCCAACCTCATGACATTTTAGCCAAATTCGTGCCCAGTATATCTTCATTAACTTGATTGGAGTTACTCTAAGGATGCATTTGGCCTTTGGGGGCTGGCTGGTTTAATACCTCCAGTTGGTGACTGACATACAGTGACTATACAGACTACAAAGAGGAGCAACCAAGGACTTAAGGGATCTGGGCCCGTGATGAATGCTAAATGGAGGAAATGGGTGTTGCCCCTGCTTTTTGCCCAGGAACTCACATTCCTACCCAAAGAGGTACTGGAGGGGAATGACCAGCCAGCATCCAGCCCCCTGAAGAGTTCTAGTAGGGTTGGAATGGAAGCATGTGCAGCCCTTTTTAAATCACAGTAAATGGTGAATGGAGGCCCTGTGCAGAGAGAGGATGCCAGGAGAGAAGCCTAATTTCCATTTCCGAATGTTGGAAAAGGAAACTACCCCTTTCCAGATGTTGAAGCTAATGGGAATTGCAGCTGCTCAACACCTCTCAGGATTACTTCAGTAAATGTATTTAATTCCAAATAAGAACATTGGGATTGTCATACCCCATCAGGGTAGTGGTCCATCTAGCCCATTATCCTGTCTCTGATAGAGGCCAGTACCAGATACTGCACAGTAAAGTTCAAGAAGCACAGATATAAACAATTATAGAATAACTTTTAATTATGTGATACCTTGCCCACAGGAGAATCTGCTTCTTAATTCCATCAGTTAATGGTTAGAATGTGCCTTGAAGAATTGGGGTTTATATCCCTTCTATCTTTTTATTTTATATACCTATATCATATCCCTTTTTATTTGTCTTTTCTCTAAACTAAACTAAACAGTCCTAAACTTTGCAATGTCTCCACATAAGTTTCCTCATGTTTCTAATCATTTTCCTCACTTGTCTCTGGACCACTTCAATATCTGCAACATCATTTTTGAGATGGAGTGACCAGAACTGAACATAATATTCCAGGTGAGAATATGCCATTGATTGATACGGTGGCACTCTAATATTGTCAGTTTTATTTCCCTACCATGCTTTATACAGTCTAACATATTATTTCCTTTTTAATGCAATTTAAAATTCCTCTAGGTTCATGCTCACTTCCTTTCTTACATCAGGAAGTATGAAATTTAGCAGAAGTATAGATAGCTGGAGGCCAGATTTTGCACTGGGTGTTGCAAATGAGGTAGTGATGAGTGAGCCTCAAAAGATTCATCTACATAAAATAATTGGTGTTTAAAGTGTTGGTTTAGGTGTTTGAAATGCCTATGAAGTACTTTGTTTCCACACATTAAATGCGCTCATAATGTTTCACAGGCAATGCCAGTACCATTGTGATTGCACCAGCTCTTGACAAGTCTTGAAAATATCTCCACCCACAATGGTTAAATCAAATGATTTTAGTTCTAGTGTGGATGGGAATGAAATGCATTATAGCTGCACTGGTTCAGTTGGTCCTTTCAGTACAATTCCAGTGCAATTCTGTGAATTAATAGAGAACTGCAGGGCCACTGGTGTGTCACTGATCATTGACCAAGTTCACTCCAGGCCAAAGGCTTGTCACATTTAAATCAGTGGGAGTTTTGCCATTCACATTAGTGAGACCAAGATTTAGCAGTATAAAATCATAGCAATATTCTAAACAAATGATTAAAAGCCCTACTATATCTGCGAGTGGGCTTGAATTTTTTCCATCCCCCCAGATATGCCTCTCTCCTTATGTTGGAACGAGCAACTTATTCCAGCAATCAGGATGTTAATGATGAGGGTTAACGATGTCCCACTTTGTCCGTAAGTCAGCAATAGAAAAGATATAAATGTACAATGGTATGGGTTAAGACTGAAATGTCAGAAGTAACTCTGAATGTATGTTTTTTTCAAAACCGTAAACATATAGGTAAAGGTATTTTATATATATTTTTAAGGGAGAAAAAAGAAATGTTTTCACTGAAATTTAAAATGTTTGAGGATCTCCCACAGATTCATGTGTATGGGAGATGGTCCATTCCTTCCTGGTTCCATCTAGGCAGAAAATACTGAAAAAATTATCTTTCTCACAGTATTTTGACCCTGTGACTTCTGATCTGGGGTGAAAATGCACGGACACTTAAAAATAGAGGGGCACGGAAGGAGGAAGCTGAACTTAGGAAATTGAACTTAGGAAACCCGAAGAAAGTTTCCATTCTACTTTTTGTGAGTTTGGTATGAACACGCAGATTAATTAATATGTTATCTTAAATAGTTCATGTATAACTAATGGAGTGGTTAGGGCTATGCACATAAACAAATATCGAGAGTGGGATTTTCTAAATCACTCCATGTTAGCCTAACTCTGTTCCCCTTGTAATCAATGAGAGTTTTAACATGCACTTCAGTGGGATCACAGTTGGGCCAAATTTTGAAAATTTCACTCATTGGTTTTATATTTGGGGGCTAATAGAAAGTTCTTTAAATGAATAATAGGAATTTCAGTTAAGAGTGTAAACATTCCTTTTTTCCCTGGCAACCCACAATCATCCAGCCAGGAAGTAGACAATTATTCCTTAGCTGCCACTGTGGAAGGATCCAATGCAAAAGTATTGCATGTGAAGTCTCCCTTAACAGCTGCTGAGAATTATAGTAAATTCTTCCCTACTTTACCACTCAAGGAGAAAAGATTTTTTGTCTAAAGTTGTATGGTACAGGAATAAATGGCTTCTAAGTAGCAACTTGTTGGCAAGAAGTGGGGGGGGGGGGAAAAAACCTTGGGACTGTTGACACTTGGACCTACATAATCCCAGCTACCAAAAGAAGCTAGGTGGGACTTCTGGATGGGAGGTTGGACTCAGGAGTAGTGTGAGACCCTAGAATGGAGCAAAATCCACAAGAGAAGTGTTGAAGGTTTGAAAAGACAGAATTACATGTTTGGGGCCAAGGTGCAGAAGGAAAGGCTCCAGAAGCCTTTTCATCTTAAACTCTCCACACAAAGGCCAGGGAAAATTGAAGGCCCTTCTAGTGTCCTTGAGGGTTAGCCACCTCAAAGGTGGGAAGGAGGTGGCAAGGCTTTGGCTCTACCCCATCCTGCTCTGGCCAATGGCACTAGCTGGTTACAGAAGGAAGCATGCTATGCACCATCCTAAGGAGCAGTTCAGTGGACACTCTTACCCTGCACCCTAGTGCACAGCAAATTGTAGAGCTACCCACCAGCCCCAATATAAGCCTAAACCATACTGGCATAATCTGGCCCTGTAGGAGATGGCTTTCATGTGCAAGGATAAAACATTTCCTGTATATTTTGTATAGGCATTTAAATCTGGGCCCCACATTTATTTTGCAAAGATTTAGGAGTAAAAAGTACAGGTAGTTGTATAAATATTGGGGTTCTAATACAAAGCTCACTTCTGAGCCTAATGTGATTTCCCAGTCTCTTTTACTGTACTCATGAGTGAGTTTGAATTTACAAAAGGTTTATCTCCCTTTTGCATCCCCCCGAGGTATGCCTCTCTCCTTATGTTGGAACAGTCAACTCATTCCAGCAATCAGGATGGCAGGTAATGAACTGCTTTGACATTTAGCACAAATACTGACACATAGGTCATATTTACAGATACTAATTCATTAGTGGAAAACACAGTGCAGCTCTACACTTCCCTACCTAAAAACTACATTCCATCACCTAACCAGTGCATTTTTAAGCTCTGGAAGTCTGGATCCTATTATGGAAAATGCATCTGCCAAATTATAGTTCAGTGTATTTTTAACACACCACAGCAGCCTGGTTTTCCACAAACATCCACCCAGTCATTAAAAATCTAGGGACATAGACCAGTTGACGCTTTCTGGGGGGGATTTAGAGCCAGCTCATGTGGCTGCAAATAATAGCAGAAACTGCCTACGCACTGCTCTGGGCAGAAATTCAATAGTGTCCCAGTCTTGAGTGCACCAGCTGTGTTCTGGTTTGAGGACACTATATACTGTAGAGCAGATGAAGGAGGAAATATAAAACTTGAAAGCTAAAGAATTTTGGCTTTCACAATGCTAACTACATCAATGTGACAGTCAGGGAGCACTGTAAATAAACTATTCAACTTTCATTGTGTTCTTACCTGCAGGAATTCTCCCATCTGTAAGGAAAAGGTCACTGAATCCTTCCCCAAGAAGTCTGTCAATTGGAGAATCTCTACCCAAATCATAATCACTGTCTCCTGCTTCACTATCACCACGGCCACTATCTTTCAAGCTAAATTTATCCATATCTTGTAGGGCATATCTGTAAACAGAAAAAACATGGTGATGGAATTATATTTTGTTATCACATGTTCAGTATGTTGTTCTCAGATAAAAATGTTTTGATCAGAATCTAACTGAAATCCTCACCTGTAGCTTCTGGAATATTTGTTTCCTCGAAAACTTGGTCTTGGCTGATATTGGCCCTGATGAAGCATTGAAAGAAGCTGAGAGACCTGCTAAAGAAAAGAAGAAAACACTGATTCCTGGAAATAAAACCCAAATGTCTATTTAGAAAAATTTTAATTATTTACTTCTTTTTGGTTTCTTCTTTAAAATTTAATTAGAGCACATTCATGTGCATATATAATGTAGTACAACTGGGTATTTATAGTATACAGTGTTTGCCATGGAAAACATCTGAAGGCACCTTACAGACAGAAAATGCAATGCTATTCGTTAATCTCAGAATTCATACTAATTAATTAACATTTAAAAACAATGGACTGCAAAGAGGGGTGGTTTTTTTTTTTTGGTTGGTTGTTTTTTTTAAGGGAGAGATCAAAACAATATAGTGTATATATTTAAAAACTAAAATAGGCAGTTTCAAATTATGAAGATATTGGATGCATACACTCTCACACTACCACCATCTGCCAGAGCAGCTGCAGTTAAAATTGTAGCAGTGTTTCTACTATAAACCCTCATTTTGAGGAGTTTGTTCTGTCATTTGTACAAATACTTTGTGTGTTATACACTATATGTGTCTGAACACACACACACACACACACACACACAATCACACAGAAAACTGTACATCAATAATAAAGTACTGTGTAGATTATGTGTATATTACACAAAGTTGTTTCAATTTAAAGAAGAATATAAATAAATTATAACAGGTTTACTATAGTCTCTCATGTGCAGGATTGTTTTAAGATTCAATTGACAGAGTGGAACTGCAGTGCTGCATCCCTGAAAAGAAATCTATAATACTTTCATACTGTCACAGACAGCATGCAGAGCATAAACACACTCATACATGGGTGAATGAGTGAACATGCATGCAAAATAATATATGATCTTACCTCAACAGCAGGAGTAGCATGGGTGAGTTCCAGTGAGAAATTCTCTGGCACATGATTTGAAGAGATTGTCACTAGACTGTTAAGTGATTGGTGACTATGATGGCTTTGTCGACTGCTCATTTGTCCTCTTTCTAAGGTTGGAGATGATGAAGGAGAAGCTCTGTGGTGAGATCTGATGGGTAAAGTGCCATTAACAGTAGGCACAAGTGTAATGTCACCTTTGTGAATCTGTCTTGATGGTCTTTTTGGGTGATGCTGGTAAGTTGATTCTGCCACACGGCAGTTGTAGGATCTTGTATCCTTTTTCTCTCGATTGCATCTTGTAGCAAAGATAACCATAATGACCAACAACACTGCACATATTGACCCAAGTGATATAATTGTTATCATAGAAACATCCAGAGAGGGCTGGCTAATAAAAGTAGCTTCTGTGCTTGGAATTGGATAAACATATTCAAAAACAGTACATTTCAGAAGTGCTTTGGTACTGAGTGGAGGACTGCCTTTATCCTGAACTATCACAAAAAATTCCCATTCTTTAGATAAAACAGATTCTATGCTAACATTAATATAGATGTCACATGATCTTGGGTCCATTATAAATATGTTTTCTTCATTGTCAGCTATTATGGAACAGCTTAGTTCTGAGTTCATACCAGAGTCTCTGTCTATAGCCCTTATCCTAGTCACATGGAAGCCACTCTCAGCATCTTTAGGGATTGAGATTTCTGCAGTGTTATTGCGTAGTGCTGGTCCCACAATGACAGGAACATTATCATTTTCATCAATAATAGTAAGCACAACTGTGGTATTACTAACAAGTTGCTGACTCCCTCCATCTCTAGCTTGAACCACAAAGGCAATCTGATTTACTTCTTCATGATCAAAAGTTCTGAGTGCATAGATTGCACCATTGGATGGGTCAATGGTCACATAGGTGGTTATGGAACTTCCCAAAATAAAGCTTTCCAAAATAGTGTATGTGACCTGTCCATTGTCCCCTAGATCTGGATCTGTGGCTGTGACAGATGTGATGTATGCACCTGGAGAGTTATTTTCTAAGATAACAACTTCATATCTGTTTGTCTGGAAGCGGGGTGGGTTGTCATTTTCATCATTGATTTGGACAGTAAAATGTTTCACTGTGGAGAGACTTGGTGTCCCCTTGTCTTCAGCTATTACAGTCAAACTGTATTCAGATCTCTTTTCTCTATCTAGAGTAGCATTAGTCAAAATTAAATAGTTATTTTCATAAGTCTTTTGAAGTTTAAAGTGGCCATGCCCATGAAGCTTGCAAACTATCTCTCCATTCACACCAGAGTCCTTGTCCTGCACCCTGACTATGGCAATAAAAGTGTCCATGGGTGACCCTTCAGAAATGTGAGCTATTTCCTCATTCCCAGGGGACATCAGGTTTAAATTAATTTCAGGTTTGTTGTCGTTGACATCCACAATTTTAATGATAATTTTGCAATGAGCTGGGATAGAATTTGGACCCAAATCTTGAGCTTGAGCATCAATTTCATAGGATTTGGTGATTTCATAGTCCACTTGTGTCAGGAGGGTCAGATGGCCTTTCTCTGAGTCTATTTTAAAAGTCTCTATAATTTTGGAAGACACATGACTACTGAAAGAATACATGACTTTACCATTAGCGCCCTCATCTGGATCAGTAGCATTGAGATCTATGAGCAAAGTACCCACTGGTGAATTTTCTAAGAGCTGAATTATATATGATTGTTGCTCAAAAACAGGACTGTTATCATTAGAATCAGAAATACTTATTTTTAGAATAGACGATCCGGATCGCTGAGGTACCCCCATATCTGAAGCAGTGAGTTGGAGTTCGTAGCTTGACTTCAACTCCCGGTCCAATTCTCTAACCACAATGAGTTCTGCATATTTGGCACCATCAGTCCTTGTTCGCACTTCAATATTAAAAAAATCATTTGCAGACAGTGAATAAGTGTGCAGAGAATTTTCCCCAACATCTGGATCAAAAGCACTGTCCAAAGGGATCCGGGTTCCTACAGCTGCACTCTCTGATATTTCAATAGGGATGAGAGCTCTGGAAAACTGGGGAGAGTTGTCATTAATATCCAGCACTTCAACTTCAACATGGAAAAGCTGCAGATGTTCAGTAGGCAGAGTGATCACATCAAACTCTATAGAGCAGTTTAAGTTTTTCTGGCAGAGTTGTTCCCGGTCAATTTTAGCTCCTATGCTGATTTCTCCATTATCCTCTCGGACTACAAGTAGGGGAGAATTCCCTCTTTGCATGGCTCGAAAACGAACTGAAGAAGGGTTAGGAATTTTAAATAAAACATCAGCTACATCCTCTGATAGTCTTGCAATTACTGATCCAACTCTCTGCTCCTCATAAATCCTGTATTTCAAATTCTTGCCTAGCACATCTTTACTGAAAGATATTATCATCAGTACAAAAAGGAACATAAAGTGCATTTTACTACTGATTTGGTGCATTTGTAAGTTTTTGCAATTCATTTCTCCAAGCAAGTTAAAAAGCAGTTCTTTCAACTTCCTTTGGTACCTTAAACCCAGTACACATTTGGTTCTTTAAAACTTGAAAATGTCTTTTATAATATAGCAAAGTATTAATATCTTAGTATATCTCAGAAAACTTTTTTTTTTTGTATACACACCGTGTCAGGACTTCAAGATACAATCTGTATGCAATCCAATCTCTCTCATTTGTTTTCCTGCTCCTCTTCAAGGACGAAATTTGTCACATCAGTGTTTTCTCCTTCTGCAGTTAGTATCCATTTATGGCAGAGTGCTAGCTGAATCTGCACTGTATCTTTTCTGAGAGATCCTCTTTCCCTCTCACTGTTCAGCTGCAGACTAAACGCCCTTGATTGCTGACTCCAGTCTAAAATCTGTGCAACTTCTCTTCAACTCACACAAAGCTTTTGCCCGGCATGTGTTGAATTGCTTCCAGCCAATCAGCTTGCTTCCAAATCAAAGGACAGTGAAGTCACACACACACACACACAAAAAAAGCTAGGGAAAGGTGGGGGAGGCAGCTCCTCCCCCAGCATTCACTTTCTGTGAGTGTGCCACAACAAAGAGCAGACAAATTACTAAAGAAAAACTTTAAATCAACTTCTTGTCCTCTTTATATGACACTTCAAATTGTTTTTGTAATTTTAATTAGTCTTCTTGCCTCCACAAAACATGTAATCATTCTCCTGATTTATACAGTTTGGAATCCTCTTTTTTTCAACAAAACAAAATCTTTTTGAGTGCATTTGCTTAGTAAAGGACTTTAAGGTGTCATATCTCTAATTATGTCTTCCTCTTGCTCCTTTATTAATATATTGACACTTCTGCTTATTTCTGGGTAACCTGCTTTTCTTTAATGTCTGTGTTGCTAAATGGAACACAAGCTTCTATGTCTCTCTTTTAGTTCTCTTCATATTCTTCTTAAAAGAAAATGTTTGCAAACTCTTGCCCTTTAACTGGCTTCTTACTGAAGGAGTCTGCAGCAGTGTTTTGTACTATGTGCACTTGTCCTTTCCTGAGTAGAGTTCTTTTTATGTGTGCTTTATTATTTTGTTGTTTCTGTGGTTCTTCAGAAAATCCTTTTCATCTTAGTTAAAAAAGCAGTTCATGGTGAAGCATGACAATTCTGCTAAGGCACACCTTATACATGCCATCTGTTTAAAAAAAGCCCAGCAACCTGAAGGATAGATGGAGTAGATGGCCTGAAAGTGGCAATTTAATCATACCTTTTCCATTTGTGAAAACTATTTCTATGTAGTCTACACAAAAAACCCATAACATATTTACACACAAGAGTCAAATGCCTGAGTCACTAATGTGTTTTGTGTACATCAGAAATGCCATTGATCATTATGTGAGCCTCGTGCTGTATCCAGGTCACAGAAACTGATATGGTCTCATTTCAAATATGATTATTTATGATGGGCTTTCTGTTCCCCTTCTCTGCACTTCCTTTTAAGTTTATCATTATAGCCACATTCTTGCTGCTCTTTCATTCTTCTTTACATTAATTTCTATGCTGACTTTATCCACTTACTTATTTGCTCATTCACATAATCTTACCATCGCTGCTTTTCATTTTTTTCTTCTCCTTCACCCCCCCCATACCCAGAAATGTAAAAAGTAAATAGCTGATTTTTCCACTTTACTTATTCTCAGCACAGCTCAGCCAAAGTCACTAAGAAGGTTCTTGTCGAAAAAGAAAGCAGAGAAGGCTCAGCGTGAACTCTCCTTCTTTTTAAGCATTCAAAAGCATTTTATAAGCCATTGTCTCTTTTTTCAGAAACCAGCACCGTGTGGCAAATTGTGCAGAATAGAAATGCCTATAATGAATGTATTTAGTACTGGGTCACGCCGATGAACATTCTGCCCCCATGAATAATACTGTTTTACAAGTTTGCAGGCCTTTCAAATTGCTGATCCCCAAACCCTATAGGCAAACTAGAAAAGCTAACACAAGCAACTGGGACTTTAGAAACCCATAGCCATCTGGCCTAAATCTCTAACAATCCAAGCCAATAATTATATCAATTCAGGCTTTAGTGAACCCCTTTGCAAACACCAAAAGAGCAAAGAAAGGAATTAGTGGCCATTCTAAGTTGGGGTGGAGGGAATTCAAAGATAAGCTAATTCCATTAGTTCATGGGCAGCTTTTCTTGTAGCCCTGATAAATCTTCCTAAAACATTTTTTCCAAAACTCAAAGTGCAATTTCTTTTCTGACAGTAACTGGAGAAATGGGTTCATTTTAAATGTTCTGCCTAATGTCAATTAAAAGTATTTTATTGTTTTTAAAAAGTCATTTTAAAAAAGAAGACTGCAGGTGATGAATAATTCATAATGAAAAATAACTTCAGTGCTACATACTGAAATATTTAAAACATGGTGTAAATTAGTGTATATCCACAAGGAACGTGTTCACATGAGTAACTGTTTAATGAATTTAGAAATGCTATTTTGTGTTGCAAGATGTGTTATACTTCTCTTATATCTCTTTGCATACAGTCATTCTATATTCATCATATCAATCTCTTTCAGAGCTATTAATCCGTCTACTACTAGATAGCAACATATCTATATACAGCTCTTATAATGCTGCTTCTTTCTTGTAAACTAGTTGGAATCATCAATCAAGTTATTACTAAAATGATCAAGTATGTCTATATTGTCTTGCAACTGATGATATGTGCTTATAATAAAGACAAACACTGAGATAGCATATTGTTCCTCAGCTTGAATTCTGAACTAAAATGATGAATAAGCTGGCAAAATTTACTTTTTAAAAGGAACTCACTGGAACCTATGACTGACGACAGAAATATGTTTCGTTTTGTTTTTTAAATGCAACAATCTGTTAATCATTCTAAAGTTGAAACTTATTTTAGGCTCTCTGGACTGTAAAGTGCTGATGAAGAATCTGAGTTTCCTCCAGGCTAATTCTTCACATATCCAATGAAAGAGTTTTGTTTGAGTGTCTCTTAAACTCCAGTCCACCTTTGACATGGCAGACTTTGCTTACAAAGAAAGGAGAGAGTTCCACGTGCAGCCAACAGACACTTCTTATGGTGTGTGGTATTGTGAATGTTGTTAGGCACGTGAGTGGAGTGCTGCTAACCTCCTGGAGAGTAATCTTGCTTACTTCTACTCTAAATAGATGTCTATTCACCACAAAGCTCTTCTTAGAACTTACATTTTAAATACTTAAGTGTCATACCTGGAGAGAGAAAACAAACTGATTCCAAACAGTACTTCCACTCACCTAAACTTCCAGTCGCCGCTTCAGACACTACAGTTATCCAGCAGTCTAAATAACTTTGCTCTTAGCCAAATATGGATTTATTTCTCTGGACTATACATTTTAAAGTCTGTTTCATTTCTCAAAGGAGTTTTATTGAGTCGTCAATAAAGCAGGATCTGTTCTTCTAAAACTCACTGACTTACTGTTTAGGTTTTAGGTGCTATAATACAAGTAAGTGTATTGGAGTAAAGACTTATGTTGGAGGAACAATCATTTATTGGGGACAATGTGTGGGTTTTTTAAATAAAAACAAGTGTCATCTCCTTAACAACATAAATGCAATGAAATTAGTATACCCTGTTTTTCCCCCCCAAAATTGAATTTATATTCACTTTCAATCTGATTTATTGCCATATGTTGCATCATGTTACATCATGTCATACCATGCTTCAGCACACAAGAAGTAGCAAGATAAAATGTGATTTGACACCTTTGTAATGTATGTGAAAGACAGTCTTGCCAATCAGGAGTACAGTTTGAAAGGATATTTCCATCATAACGAGGGCAGAGTTTCTTTCTTTCCTTCTTTTATTTCTAACTACATCTTTTATGAACAACATTTCCCAAAGTATAAACAGTGGGAATATTTTCCCATTGCCTTGCATTTGCACCTGTGTAGGCTGTAAGGTGCTACTACTGCTGTAAGCGAGGCCATCATTCTGATTTAGTAATGATTTACAGCCATTCACTCACTTTGCTCTGGTGCAAATGATGACACAGCAGGCTTCATGATTTTCCAATCATAAAATACTTTTTGTAATGTGACCAGTGTGGCATGACACTCCATATTCTTCATAAAAATATACTTAAGGTATGAATATGGCATAACTAAGATATACTTTATGCAAGATGGCTCATGTATGATATCATTAGAAAGGTCATGATTTACTGAATGTGATTATCCAATTTTTATGCATGTATCATTTCTGTATCTAAAGTTAGGAATATTGACTATGTAACAATTACAACTATGTGTGTACTTGGGGGGCACACCCACTAGACAGTAGGCTGAATAACCCATGTAAGAAGGACAATGGAACTCTGAAGATGCTAATCTCCCACCATCCTGGGATGCTGCATTGACACTACAAGGTCAAGTGATGATGAAAAATTTTGTAACCTGTTTAGTAATCTGATTTGTTCGTTTGCTATCCCTTATAATCACTTAAAATCTGTCTTTTGTAGTTAATAAACTTGTTTCTTGTTTATAACATAACCCAGTTTGTGCAATTCATATCTGGGAGGGCAAGAAGATGTGCATTTCTCTCTCTGCATTGAGGGAGAGGGTGAATCTTTATGAGCTTGCGCTTTGCAGATTTTTCTATACCATGCAAGACAATATACCTTTGGGTCTGCACTCCAAGGGAGGTGGGCACCAGAGTGCTGGAGCAAGTCCCTTAAGCTGAGTCTTCCCAGAGCTGATCTCAATGTCTGTGTCTTTCTGCAGCTGGGTGTGGGTAAAGGTGGCCCAGGCTGGCGGAACAGACCGGCTCGGTGGTATCCCAGTACATCAGGTGGCACCATAAAAAGGGGGTAACCCATCACAACCTGTGTGGATTATTGCCAAAGAGCCATAGGACTGGGTTTAGAAAGGGTCTGGAATTATCTGGGTCCCTCTGAATAGAGTGAGTATCCTGATGAGGCTATCAGTATTTGTTCCGTGTTCAGCTACCAGCAGTACTTGCCATGTATACATCAGGAAGGAGTGATTTGCCATGGCCTTGCACCTTGTGTTGTCATTTTTACCTCTGCAAAGTGTGTGTAAAACACTTCCAAATCAGAATTCTCCAATTGCATACTGGGCTGAATTAAGGCACTCCAGGGCACTAGCACATGAAAACATGAGGCCTCCAATGACTCCACCTCCTTCCTGCCACTACTTGGTGTGGCAGTGTCAGGGAAGCCCCCAGCATTCCTTCCCTGAGAAGCAGAGTCACAAACATGGGGCCCTGTATCATCCACTTAAGCCCAAGGGAAGCGGCTCCGGAGCAGAAATCCACTCATCCCTCCAGAAAGTCAAGAATGGCAATAAGGAGGACTCCCAGTTCTTATTCCAGAAGCTGCTTGGGTGAATAGGATGAACTTACTGTACGCTTCTCCTGTGCCATGTACAGTCCTCATCTGTAGCAGTGTTGGTGGAGCTGCCCAGAGCAGTGGCTCTTAGAGTTAACACCTCAAAGAGATACAACAGCACTGAGAGGTGTGTGGTGACCCATGTATCAGGCTGTCAGCAGACTCTAGGGACACTGGATGCTTTATGGTGTGCCATCATTTCTGATGTACCCACAGCCTCAACAACCCTCCCACAGTTATTTCCATAGAAGAGGTTGCTCTTGGCCTGTGTCTTTATTGTATCAAATTTCCTTTTCACCAGAGACTAACTCTTATTATTTCAATGGATTTACAGGAATAAGAGCAGAATTTGCACTATAACATATGTATATACACTCATAACTACCATGTGTGTTTTTTTTTAAATGGATGGTACAACGGAGAGCTTCAGCTGTGCAAGGAGAAGGTGGCATGATGCCACTTGAATCCTAGCACTACCCAGAGGCTGATTTGACTCCCAGTCCAATATACAGTAACCTTAGGACTGGTCTATATCGTGCTCAGCTTTGTCTGGCAGACAGGAGTCTCTAGAGTACAGTGGTGTTTTGGACATGTTTACAGCTTGATGTCATGGCCTAGAGTAATTATGCTGGCTCTCTCCTCCTTGGGGGGCTAAATAGCATGGGGCAGAAGGATCTGGTCCTCAATATTTACATTATTCTCCACTATTCCTTTACAAACAACATGTGAAAGATGGGTTGTGGTTAATTCTCATGTAGTCATTTACACCTGTGGAAAATGAGTGTAACATGCTGTCACCAGTGAGAACAGGTCTGGATTAAGGCATAGGCACTGTTGGCCCATTTCTAAAGGCCCAGCTCCTGAATCATGTGAATGCATAAGAATCAATGTTTTCTATAAACAACAAAAGTTTGTTGTTTTCAATCTGCAACCAAAAGATTGAAAATGTGATCCAACCATACCTGACACATGCCCTACTCACTAGTAAACCTTACTCTCCACTAATTTTGACTGCACTTCTTTGGGATCTCAGAAGAGAGAAAAGATGCTGCAGACCCAACTGGATCTCACTGCCATGCAAGCCATAATTGAGCTGCATGATGGGTCTCGCTACTTGTAGCTCTCATGGACATAAACTGGCACGTAGTAAATATTTTATTTTAGTTGAGACCAAGTCTCAGATTGGTAAAGGCACAAATGAAGAGATACAGAGCTTTTCAGAATACTGGTTCAAATGTCCATATTAAAAAAAATCATAGTTAATATCATAAGTAGCAGATTTATTGTCAACCTTGCCAGAAAGATGAAAGAGTAAAAAGATTAAATTTGTCAAGAACAAATTGTGCCAAACCAACCTAACAGCTTTCTTTGACAGGACAACAAAACTTGTGGACGGGGGGAAGCAGTAGATATGGTATATCTTGACTTCATTAAGGCTTTTGATACTATCTCACATGACCTTGTCAGAAACAAACTAGGGAAATACAACCTAGATGGTGCTACTATAAGGTGGGTAGTTATTATTGGTTCACAGTCATGCTGAAAGGGTATATTGAGTGGGGTCCCACGGGGATCAGTTCTGGGTCAGGTTCTGCTCAATACCTTCATCAATGATTTAGATAATGGCATAGAGAGTACACAAATAAGTTTGTGGATGATACCAAGCTGAGAGGGGTTGCAAGTGCTTTGGAGGATAGGATTAAAATTCAAAATGATCTGGATAAACTGGAGAAATGATCTGAAGTGAATACAATGAAATTCAATAAGGACAAATGCAAAGTACTCCAATCAATTGCACACATACAAAATGGGAAATGACTGCCTAAGAAGGAATACTGTGAAAAGGGCTCTGGGGGTCATACTGGATCAGAAGCTAACTGAGTCAACAATATAAAGCTGTTGCAAAAAAAGGAAACATCATTCTGAGATGTATTTGTAGGAGTTTTGTAAGCAAGACACGAACAGTAATGCTTCCACTCTATTCCATGCTGATTATGCCTCGACTGGAGTATTGTGTCCAGTTCTGGCTGCCACATTTCAGGAAAGATGTGAACAAATTGCAGAAAGTCCATAGAAGAGCAACAAAAATGATTAAAGGTCTAGAAAACATGACCTATGAGGGAAGATAAGAGGGAAGATAAAATTGTGTTTGTTTAGTCTGGAGAAGGGAAGACTGAGGGGGGACATAACAGTTTTCAAGTGTAAAAAAGGTTGTTACAAGGATGAGGGAGATAAATTATTCTCATTAACCTCTGAGGATAGGACAAGAAGCAATGAGCTTAAATTGCAGCAAGGGCAGTTTATGTTTAATTTCCTATCAGGGTAGTTAAGCACTGGTATAAATTGCCAAGAGAGGTTGTGGAATCTCCATCATTAGAGATTTTTAAGAGTAGGTTGGACAAACATCTGTCTGGAATGGTCTAGATAATACTTAGCTCTGCGATGAGTGTAGAGGATTGGACTAGATGACCTCTCAAGGCCCCTTCCAGTCCTATGATTCTATGACACTGAGACTGAACTTGTTTTTGATAGTTAGAAAAAGTAATTCATGTTCAGATTTGAGGTATATCACATGGTAGTAGGCTGAGTAACTCTTCTGTGTCATTCATCACCCCTGCCATCAATCCACACCTTTCACTTTCTCTAGTGTCACTTAAAAAAAACCTAGTTATTTATTAAATTATATCAGACTTGCAAAATTCTACTATCCACCTTCCTATAAGTGAGACTTTTTTTGACAGGTGACTTAAAATATTAGTTTTTTTCATTATCATCAATCATCACATTAAAGGGTGGGTAAGCAGAATTTTTCTGCTGCGTGCGTAAATTTTCATAGCTATTTTGCAAGGCTGCATTATATACATAAAAAACAAGTTAATCCTTTATATATTTCACATGTGGTAAATACTGTACCTAGATATTTTGGGGCAAGAAAATACCAAATTGGGCCATATCTCTCAAAGTTTTACCAAACTGCAAGAGAGGAAAATACATAGGACTTGTAGTTTACCAAGCCTTTATTAAAAACAAATACTTATATTTTTGGGCATCTCTGCAGGAACAGTTCAGCTAGCATAGAACGTAATGGGAGTTGCACTGTTTGATCACTCTAAAACCAATTGTAATTTTATTTACTTATTTCCTTGTAAAGCACACACTAGAATATCATCTCTGAACTCTTTTCATCCACAATTACTTTTAAGAGCAGGGAATGCCTTTTAGCACAATCAGTTTCTGTGTTTAGAAGCAAATTATTTTAACAATATATGCTTGGCTTATTTTAAAAGGGCATTTATATGAAGAATGGTTGCAAATTTCTATTCCATAATGCTCAATGAAGACCCCATTAGGAAAATCATTGTACCACTTCTCTTTATTTCCCCTTTTCATTTTCCTCCCGCATCAACCTCAAAAAATCCTGTGGCCTGCTGAGGATTGGGCTTCTCCCCAGCATAAACTAGGGAAGCTTCAGAGCTGCTCTAATTTACATCTGTCTACCCATAGTCCCCAAGAACTATTACAGTAGCTCGCAGTCATTGGGGAGAAGGAATATCCAGCCTCAGTCCTGGGAATGTCTCTTGTGCTGGGGCTGGAAGGGAGAGTAGTGTAGGAGACACTATGCCACCCTAGGATTCCCATTAGATAGATGGAATTTTCAGGGGGACAGATCATCTACCTTTATGCTGTTTTGCACTGATGAAGCACCTAGGCTTGTGAAAAGCAGATAGCCCTGATGCTCTGAAGCACCAGGAGTGAAGAAATGCCATTTTGGGGTGTGGTCGAATTAACCTGTACAACCAATAGATCACATGGAATATCCATGGCTAACGTATTTTTAATTTGAATCAGAGGGAATTATGTACTTTCAGCTGACAATTATACTGGATATTTAGAGAAAAGTATTTTCATTATTTGAAAAGGTGACTGGAGTCTTAAGGTTTCTGTATAAAATGTGACTATAGAGGTCATACAAGTCGTCATAATTCTATCTAAAAAAATTTGTTTGAAGCACTAATAATATCTCTGTTCTATGCATGGGATGGCACTATGGTAGTATACCAGCATTCAAGTTTCCCACATCTAGTCTCATACATGCAAGACAGCAGAGCCTGCCCAAAAGCGGAAGGGGCCAAGCCTCCCTGCCCCTCATCTTCCACCCAAGGCCCTGCCCCTGGCCAAGCCGGAAGCTGGAGTGGGCTGGGAGCCAGGGACCCTTCACTTGCCTGGTGTGAGCGGTTTGAGCACAGCCACCAACCCATGTCCCCACCCAGCCCAGGTCAGGAGGAAGGTCTATGGTGCAGCTCCACACAGCTGCCAGTTCAGCTCTTAGCATGGCTGGGCTGTGGCCCCCCGGGTCCAGGAAAGAGCCATGTGCAGCGCACTAGTAGCTGTGAGAAGCTGTGGACCCTCCTGCCCAGGGTGGGTGGGGAGTGCGCAGGGTGGGGACATAGTCTGGGAGCTGCTCTTGACACACACAGCCCCCACCGCCTCCGAGCAGGTGGAGTGTCTATGGTCCTACAGCTGCCTGGTCTCCCCAGCTGTGCTCCAGCTGCTGACCTGGCTGTGGGGGTGGGGCCCCAGGCCGGTCCACTTTCAAAAAATGGGAGGGCCATGCCCCTCCTATTCTGGCGGCACTATGTACATGTAAACACAAATCCCAGCACCTAAAAAATTAACATGTTCCTCATGTTTCCTTGAAATACTTTATTATCCTAAATTCAAAAGATTTCAGTTAGGGTTGTATTATGGGTATCCTAGTGTTAACTACTTTTGTGGCATTAACATATTGCCCTTTCACGTACTACTTCCCAGTAACGGACTCATAATTGTGTCCACAAGAGCCAGATATAGATCTTTCTTGGCCTGCAGCAGCTTTTATAGCACCTCCTTCCTAGAAACAAGTGGAGCCCTCTCCACAGGGATTGGGATCAGCGCATAGAGAGTGGGTGAGGACTTGTCAGGCCAATGCTGGTCTGAGTAGGATCCCATTCAATGGGATCTGGGAAAACAAGCTCCACAGAGATTTCCAGGGAAAGGTATTGCAGCCCAAAGCTGTATTCATTTTTCCACAAGGCCCTTCCACAGTGGGGAAAGCTTCCCACTTTGAACTGGGGGTCCAGTGGACAGCCACTGATAGAACAGCTTCAGTGTAGCCTCACATTTAAGGACCAGAAAGGAAAAGCCAGAGGCTCGAGGCAACATAAAGCACAGTGTCTCTACATGGGTGGTCTTGGTCTCTTGTGTATCATATAAATCATAGTAATGTAGAACTGGAAAGATCTTGCGTATACCTAGGGACCAAGTATACCAAGACCATTCCTGATGGGTGTTTGTCTTATCTGTTTTTTAAAAAACTCCAGTGACAGGGATTCCACCAACCTCTGTTGGATCTTATCCCAGTGCTTAACTATCCTTATAGTTAGAAAACTTTTCCTAATATCAAACCTAAATCTCCCATGCTGCAGATTAAGCCAATTTGTTGTCCTACCTTCAGTGGACCTGGAAAACAACTGATTGCCATCTTCATTATTACAGCCTTAACATATTTGAAGACAATTATCAGGTCTCCCCTCCTCTCCACCCCCCAGTCTTGTTTACGCAAGACTAAACATGTCCTCTCTTAACTTTTCCTCATAAGTCAGGCTTTCTAAACCTTATATCATTTTTGTAGCTCTCCTCTAGATCTCTCCAATTTGTCCACATCTTTCCTAAAGCGTGGCTCCTAGAATGGACACAATACTCCAGATGAGGATAACTACAGCCCGTATCTTACATATGACACTCCTGTTAATACAGCACAGATTTACATTTACCATTTTTGCCATACCATGGGACCAAAAAAGTGAAGGTGAGGGGCATGCATCCATAGCATGTTCCACAGGGAGAAGAAACCTTCCCCCCTTCCTGATGGAATAATTAGGCAGTTTTCCTCCCCCTTAACACCTTTCTATGAAAGTTTTACCATGGGAGAGCACAATCAGTACTTCAAATTCTTTAGACCAGATGAAATACATGTTGGACTATCTATGCAGCAAATACCGAAGGCCTCAGAAACTCTCACCTGCGTGAGTCACCAGCAAGGGTTTCTGCAGCTCACATCATCTTACAAGTTCTCATGAAACTTCAGACAATTATAGGTAAAATTGATCCTCAGCAGTTTCAGAGCCCTGCTCAATGTGCTGGAGGATGATGAGGGGCTAATAGGAGCCACTGCAGGCCCTGGAGTGATTTTGAGCAGCCTTAGGGTTACTTTTAATTATGCTCAATTGTGTCAGCCTCAAAGGAGTTCAAAAGAACTATACTAGAGCCAAAGGTCTGGCCCCACATTTTGCTACACAAAGGACTCTTGATTCTGTTTCCCCATACACAGACTAATGGATTTTCACAGGCAAAGGGAAGCTGGCAGAATCTGAACATCTCACCACTGTGGCTTTTAGCAAATGTGCTTTACAAAGGATTGTCATGGAGGGAATAACTGTATCAAAGGCCTTCCTCCCTTCCAAAAAAAATAAATACAAATACAAATCTCAGCCTTGCTTTGAGAATAAGGACCAAATCTGTGGGGGGTTGAGTTTGGGTTTGTTTTAAAAGTAATACATATTTATACAGCACCACAATTAGATCATCTGGATTTTTTTTATTTTTAATTTTTCCAGAGAAAGAAATTTGTTCCCTTGTTTCAATGTCATGGGAAAACATGTGGAAATGTAAACCGGTGGTAGCAAGCAGGCTCGGTGGGAGTTATAGGGCGGAAAAATGCAGGCATGGTTTATCAACAGAATATGCAACATCTACCAAACATCCGGCTTTCTAAGTAAGTTGTTAACAGTGCTTGATACAAATGTTTCTCTTTAAAGAATCAGATGTTCTTTTTTTTTTTTTTTCAATAGCTTCAGTATGGCAAAACTGGTGCCATAAAGTCATTGCAAGAGACAGCAAACAACTTTGTTATCGTAATAGGCTTTTTTTTTTCCTTTCTTTTTTTTTTAAACAATGGATCTAGCAGGTGGCATGTGGCAGAGCCTGGGTCTATCACTATCTCCAGGGTGCCAAGACGTCCCTCAAAGTTTCTGTGGGAGGAATTTGTTGGTGGGATTTGGATTGTAAAGGCACGCGAGCATCTGCTGCCTGCTCAGTCTCATTACCATTCACACAATTAACTCCTGCCGCTCTCAGCCCAGCAGTGAGGGCCAGGGACTTTTGACAATGCTCATTATCATTCATCTGAACTTAAGAGTTCCACTGCTTTAAACTCAGAGCAAAGTTTTCTGTGAAAACAGAACACACAGAGAACAGCTCCAGTAATGAAGAGAGAATTGACAGAATAGATACTAACAACTTAAAATCAACTTCCCTAAACACAATGCTACAGATAAAAATTCAACCTGCATAGTAGTAGCTTTTATGTCTGCAATATAAATGTGTTAAGAACAGCTTTTTACATTTTATGCTCATATAGTTAGCCTTCCATAAGCATGTTTAACATTTTCCAGTGATTATATATCTATTTTGCAGACAAACATAGCATAGTGTTTTTAGCTCCTCTCCCCGACTCCCATCCAATTGGAATGTTACCTCAAAGTGTTCTCCTCTGCATTGTGTACAGGATAAAAGTCTGTTTTCACAATCATTGTGAGATAATTTCAAGCACAGATTAAGCAGAGTGTTTTTTTCAGAGAAAAAGATGTAAAAGGAGGTAGTTATGACATATTCCTCTGGCAGCCCCAACAGATTCAGAAACTCAGCAGGTTTGATTTGTCCCTGCTAAATTACATAAACATCTGAAAATAAATGCTGCACCTTCCTTTAAGTACAGCAATGCCTGATAAATGTTCAGAAAACTGCAATTAGTACCATTTCATATTAAATTGCAATGAGGAGATGCATGGCTCTTCCTTTCTGATCTAATGTGCTTTTTATTAGTATGTAGAGCTATGAAGATGTGGAACCCATCTTCCTGTCAGTAAGTAGAGGTTTAGAAAAGCCACACCTTTTTAAAACAGAATCATTCAGATAAAAAAAAGAGGAGATTTAACCTAATCTGTCTCCAGTGTGAAAAAGGCTGCTGTATTTGGCAAACAAAGAAAACATTATGCATCCAAGCCTGAAGTTGTGATAATCCAGCCACATTTTGAATGCTCTGCAGATGATCATTTGGGACCTTACTGAAGAATATGAAATATAGGGGAAAATATATTTACTTCAATGCGTCTACTAGAGGCAACTGTTTATCCCAGTATAGTATTAGAAATATTATATTTTGAGCAGAGTCAGGCAAATGTATAATATTTTCAAAAGTTCTTAAGGCTTAAGGAGATTTTATCCTTTCCATAAACCATTACGATAAATATATTTTCCTCAAACCTGCTACTCCTCTCTTGTTAGAAGAATCTCTCTTTGTTCCTTGTCATAGTTCAAATCTAAAATAAAAAAAGAAGTGGCATGCTGCAAAGCTTCCAAAAATGGCACTTGTCAGAATTTGACTCTCCTGGGGGTGGTGGACCTTGGCAGTATTTTAGTTTTGCAAAATTGGAGTAATTAAGGGAGGAATGATACCTGCCATTATGCAATAGTGATTACTTTGTTTGTAACACTGTCCCAGCTCTGGTTGTTTGTCATGGAAATATGAACCTCCAAAGAGCAGTCTATCATGTCAAATTACAAATTATACTATTGGATTTTAAGTAATTCTTTGTTTACTGTTTTCATGTTCATGTGGTTTGTTCAAAGTTTATACAACTCTTTTGGTAAAATGCCTTTAGCCAGAATGAGAACAAACCAGATAGGGTTGACTCTTAAATTAGCCACCACGGTGGTTCGTGTCATATAATTAGAGAGAGAAAATTTATAGGCAACCATCAAAATTAATTTGTGTAGCAGGCACCCGCCGCACTCCTGAAGTAGTATATTATGTTTTAATATTATGAAATGTGTTACCTAGGCATCATTAATTTATGCTAAGTTCATTAAAGCCCTATTAGTTCAAACTGAAAGGTTTGTGTTGGTTTGCCACCAGAATGCCTCCCATTTTTATGAATAGTGAAAGATATAAAAAGTACGCTGACATTGAGCATTTTTGCTGTTATTTTTTTCTATTGTCATTTAAATAAAATGTTCATCCCCCAGAGATTTTTGTTTGAGTCAGATGTCAAGTCAGAGTTATTTGTCGTTTTGTTTAAAGCCTTAATTGCAAACTCATTCCAAAATATCATTGACTTAGTGGAATGTGTTTCCTGTGCAGGGTCCATAAGTATGAAAATACCCTAATGTTTTCTAAAATGCTGTGCTTCCAAACATGTAACTCAAATGCTGGAATAGTTTCTCTATGATGTAATGAGGCAGCGGCACCAGCTCCTCATAAATTCAGGAATACAGAAAATGTTACTACTTCTGTGACAGGTACTTAAAGCATGATCCTGAGAACACAAACTTTCCATACACAAATGACAGATACTCACTGAGCTATATGGATGCATGGCCATTTCACTTTGAAATATTATTTCTTTTTTGACACAAACAAAATTAGTTTGGTGGACACAGCTTCTGGGCTAAACCTTTATAAGCCCCCTTCGTATTACTTTACAGTTTTTAAATATTTATAATTTTTTGATGCTGAGTGCTTTTTCTTAGGCCATCCTTGTTATCAAGATATTGTTCATCTGCTTTGTCCCTACAAAGTCAACTTAAATCACAAAATGAAGCCATTAAGCAAATGCAGAATAAGTCAAGCATGCACAGTATGGCATATGGGTAATTTCCATTAAAGAAGTTCAATATGTGGATAAAAGTAAAACTTGATAAAAAGAAATGCCAGAGTCTAAATGGATTTGGAATATAGCTATTGTGATTAAGTGTTGCGCAAGCTAAGCTCCATGGGAATGCTTAATATCATTGCTAGGGATTGTCCCCTTAGCTTTACCACATCATTTAAATACTAAAGCTGTAGAAAATTTAAATTTTATATATATAAATATATGTGTGTGTGTGTGTGTGTGTTATATACTACACACACACACACATACACACACACACACACACAGAGTTTATACTTTAAAATACTCTTTTGGTTTGAATATTATGCTAACAAATGATTGAGCTGTTAACAAGAGAATTTCCTGATGGTCTCATTTGTTTTTCAAAAGCTATAAAACCAACTGGTAAAATGGACAAAGGATGTGTCAGGAAAAAAAAGATCATCAGCTTATTGACAGGTTTGGTGGTTTTCTTATTGTTAGCTTTGTTTTAAGATCACCCTAGATAAAAATCTACATTGTCTTTATGCCTATTAGTCAATATTTAACCTGTGATTTGTCCTCCATATAGTAAAATGAAAAGATATAGGAGAAAACAATATCTATCTCTCTAGGTTTGTTTTGATTCAGAGTGAAGCATGGGTGACTCCCTTTTTTTTTTAATTGAAAAGCTCTTTTTATCAAGAGGGTTTTATTTCCATGAGAGATTATGTCGATTTATTTGGGGTCTGCAGAACAGCATTTATTATTTGCTGAGATGATTTATATATTGCAAATGCTGCCACAATGGTAACATGTACTAGCTGTTGTTTGTTTGCAAATCATGAAGATACAACTCAACATTCCCTACTGTGAAAATTGTAGAAAGGAAAAAATCTAGCTTGTGTTGCGTATCTGTGTTGTGCACAGACATATTAATGGATTTCCCTCAGCCAAAGCCTATATTACTGACTGACTGCTCGGAAAAAGTTTTAAAAACTATAACTTCCATATTGCATATATGTCAGAAAGAAAATGCACAACCAAAATACTTTAAAAGGTTAATAGGTATGATTTATATACCCTTTTTATCTTAAACACTGTAGAGACCAATACCAAACATCCACCTGAGTCAGATGTCACTCAATCACAAAGAGTAGGTTTTTAATTAGCTGTCATTTAGCATGGTTACAGCTCTGACTTAAGGAAGGCTTCATTCTCACAACTATGCTATTCTGATCTCAGTGCTTGTACATCTTACATATCAAAATGGCAGTTTGATGAGACCACATTACATGACAGTTTGGTAGGTTGCCTCTGGCATTGATGGGTAGTGAATATTGGCTCATTTATATCAGTTAATTATAGCAAAATGGAACTTGGAGACTACTGAGGAAAGAGGGAGTTGGGTGGTTGGGCTTAAGGGACATCTGAAGTGTGCACATGATTGACTGTGATGGCTGTATTACATGTCTAGCTTTCTTTTGAAACATGCAGCCAGTGGGCCAAATTCCATTCTTGTATGAATGATTTTACATGAAATATAAGTCCTAAAAGTAAAATAAGATTAAGAGAATAAATTATACATTGCAGGAGCCTATGTGACTCCTAATGTGGGTAACATTCTGATCTCAATTACTGTAAACTGGTGTAAACATAGAGTAACTATTTATTGCAATGGAGTTACTCTACTTAAAGTGGTATCACAGATTAGATTTTGGCTTTGTATAGGCAGCAACAGCCCATCTAAAGGAAGTTTTATTCTAATCCATATGGAAATCTGACAGAAATGACTGACTTTTGTTCTCAACTGTGATATTTCCATAAAGAATTTTATTATTCGCACATTCGTAAAATGAGAAGGAGACTTCATAGACGTTTGCCTTTGAAAATGACTGGTTCTGATCTTTTTTACTTTTCATGTTTCTGGGTCGGGGCTTTGGTGCCCCCATATCACAACAGAGGAACAGTGAAATATTTATTATGGATCCTCCATAATGGATGAGATGTGAAATGAGTTTCATGGAAGCGGAGCATCCTGGAGATTATTAGTTTTACCACTATATATATATATATATATATATATGCTTCTCTGACATCACATCATTAGCATTATTATTTTGTACGGCAACCAACCTACTGTAAAACCTATTTGCAAAATCCAATCATTTTATCATTTATGGATCTTAATATAATGTACAGGCTTTTTCTCTAAAATTGTAAAACCATGAAAGGCTGGCATATTTTAAGTCAAATACATGCACTGCATATAAGAATATATACATGCACTGCATATAAGAATCTGACTTCTATCTTAGAAGGAAAAAATGAAAGTAAGTCATGAGATAAAGACCCACAAAACAGTTTTATATAAATCCTGGCAAAGGACAAATCCAAAGTGAGTTTGTTAAAAGAAAATGACTGTACACCTCTTTCCTCAGCCTCCCAGTCAAAAAGTTCCTAAAGTAAAATCAGTTCTCCCCAGGAAGTGGATATTGATCTTCAGTAATTGTAACTGACATTTCTGGGCCTCCCGCTGGGGGTGTGGCTATCTTGATAAATAATGTATGTAATTTTTGACACTGGACCAATGTGAATGAGACTAAATCATTTCCGTCCTATGTTAATAATCACATAAATGATTTATCAGGAATACAAGGAAAATACTCATGGAAGGACAGACATCCCAGGAAATTCCCAGAGGTTCAACTCCCAGAATCTCCCTCTAATGCTAATGTCGATAAATGCAAAGTAATGCACACTGGAAAATATAATCCCAACTATACATACAAAATAATGGGAGCTAAATTAGCGCTTACCACTTAAGAAAGAGATCTTAGAGTCATTGTGGATAGTTCTCTGAAAACATCTGCTCAATGTGCAGCAGCAGTTAAAAAAGCTAACAGAATGTTACGAACCATTAGGAAAGAGATAGATAATAAGACAGAAAATATAATGCCACTATATAAATCCATGGCATGCCTACACCTTGAGTACTGTGTGCAGTTCTGGTCACCCCATCTCAGAAATGATATATTAGAATTGGAAAATGTATAGACAAGGGCAACAAAAATGATCAGAAGTATGGAACAGCTTTCATATGAAGTAGGTGAAGTATTGGGAGCATAAGCTTTCATGGGTAAGAACCTCACTTCTTGAGATGCAAGTAATGGAAATTTCCAGAGGCAGGTATAAATCAGTATGGAGATAATGAGGTTAGTTCAATCAGGGAGGATGAGGTGCTCTGCTAGCAATTGAGGTGTGAACACCAAGGGAGGAGAAATTGCTTCTGTAGTTGGATAGCCATTCACAGTCTTTGTTTAATCCTGATCTGATGGTGTCAAATTTGCAAATGAACTGGAGCTCAGCAGTTTCTCTTTGGAGTCTGATCCTGCTATTTAGGATAAATGGACACAAGTCAGATATCAGGAATGGCAATATACAAAAACCTGTAGGAAAACACTTCAACCTCCCTGGCCACACAATAGCAGATGTAAAGGTAGCCATCTTACAGCAAAAAAACTTCAGGACCAGACTCCAAAGAGAAACTGCTGAGCTCCAGTTCATTTGCAAATTTGACACCATCAGATCAGGATTAAACAAAAACTGTGAATGGCTATCCAACTACAGAAGCAGTTTCTCCTCCCTTGGTGTTCACACCTCAACTGCTAGCAGAGCACCTCACCCTCCCTGATTGAACTAACCTTGTTATCTCCATACTGATTTATACCTGCCTCTAGAGATTTCCATTACTTGCATCTGAAGAAGTGAGGTTCTTACCCACGAAAGCTTATGCTCCCAATACTTCTGTTAGTCTTAAAGGTGCCACAGGACCCTCTGTTGCTTTTTACAGATTCGGACTAACACGGCTACCCCTCTGATATATGAAGTAGGAGAGATTAAAAAGACTGGGACATTTCAGCTTGAAAAAAGATACAACTACGGGGGGGATATGATAGAGGTCTATAAAATCATGAGTAGTGTGGAGAAAGTGAATAAGGAATTTTTTTTAACTTCTTCACATAACACATGAACCAGGGATCACCCAATAAAATTAATAGGTCAGGTTTAAAACAAACATAAGGAAGTAATTCTTCACACAATGCATAGTCCAACTGTGGAACTCATTGCCAGGAGATGTTGTGAAGGGACAAAAAACAAAAAAAACATCAACAGCTCCCTAGGGCCTAGCCTCTCATTGTCAGATGGTGGGAATGGATGACAGGGGATGAATGACTTAATGATTGCCTGTTCTGTTAATTCCCTCTGAAGCATTAACCACTATCAGAAGACAGGATACGGGGCTAGATGGACCACTGGTCTGACCCAGTATGGCTGTTTTTATGAGTGATTTGGGGAAACAGTAAAAGGAACAGGGCATGTAAGTCTCCAAACCTGAGGACCCTGGGGATCTGTAGTTAACTTTCTTCCCAGCCCTGAGATGATGAAGTATCCTCAAAGGGAGCCTCCCCCATGTGCTGCTCAGTAGACCTCTTCCCAGTTGCAGCACAGCTCCACCAGGAGCCATGCTGCCATTAGATGTCCGCCTTCCCCATTCCATACTTACTCAGTACAAACAATGGGGAGGTGACCCTTCAGAAAACAATATTGACTGGAAATGTGTTAACTCCCACATGGTTATCTGGAGTCCAGAAGAGATCATGCTGTAGAGTGCTCCATACACTACATGTCCCTCTCAAACAGTGCAACCTTTACCCCATGGAGTTGTGGTAGAGGCAAAAGGAGGAGTATGCCATGGAAAAACTGCTCCCCCCAATGCACAGCCAGTATGCAAATCTGCCAGGCAGTACCCTCCACTCTCCCCCATGACCACTACTCCCTGGATGGACTAGCAGTGGCAGCCACTCTACTTGTTTATGTGAGGCACTGGGGCATAAACACAGATGCTCAAACTCTCCACTTTCCTGCAATGAATTACCCCCCCAACCTCCTCCCCAGGTGACTTTTCCCACTAGCCCTACATAGGCTGGCATGGAGACTAGTTCTGCCTTGTGCAGAGGGTAAATTTCTGTCTGGCTTCTCAGCTGCCAACCTGGCCTTCCATTTCACTAACAATTACCACAATCACATAGGCAGTCATGGTCACTGAATTTGCAAATGACTCAATACATGTCCACCTTGTCCCCTTTTCTGAAAATCTGAAAACCAATATATTAAATAACGTTAAAGTGAAAAGCGAATAGCCAAGGCACTCTTAGCTCCATCATATATGATCCTTTATAAAATAAAAGAGATAGGAATTACCAGGTTGCAGGACAGCATTAAATGTAGTAATGAGAATTTTAAAGCAAGAGCACAGGTGGGTAGAAAGTTAATGAACTAAAATGAAAAAAAGAGAGAGAAGAGGAGATGGGGGGGAGTCAATTTGAACAGCAAAGCAAAGCAAAAATCAGAAGTGCAGCATAGTTTTGAAATGGCTGAAGAGAGGATATTGAAAGACCACGACTGATAGCACAGCAGAAATCTAAATGATAGATCACACACATATTGATCATGATTTTTTTGTATAGCAAAGCCTGAAATCTGCCAAGACAAATCTGGGTAAATGGCAACAAGCTGAACTGTTTAGAAGGTGATATCTCCAAGATTTAATAGTCTGAGTGGTGAAAGGAAGATCCTGATAAAAAATAATGCTGAAGATTCCTAAAACCAACAACCAGAATAATGGAAGTATCGTCGACCATAATAAAAGTCGGCAAGTGAAAGAAAGCTGGGATAGGGAAAAGAATGTGTGTCTTGGTCATTTTTAAATTGAGAACAGGTTTTCATTCAAGAAATAACAGGTAGAAACAGCTATATTTATTAATGGGGAAAGGGGAAAAAAAGAAGAAATACAACTGAATGTAGTCAACTTACCTATGGTATTGGATACTTTGAGCACAGATGACATCATCAAGTGGGCAATCATTTGAAAGAAAGAAAAAAGTTTAGAGAACTAAGAAGCCCTCTGGGATAGCTACAGAGACAGCAATGAGATGTGAAAGAAAGGTTGTTATCCCAGGCTACACTGAAAGACTGATTAGATATATGGGGGTTGGGGGGAAGCTACTGTATTGGAGTGTAACTAGAAAAACAAAACATGCCTTGTCAATAAAGAAGTGTCAAAATTTGTTGATAAGTCAAGAAGGATAAAAGCCAAAATGAACTCTCACGATTTAGTCAAAAGCAAAGTACACCTCTACCACGATATAACGCTGTCCTCAGGAGCCAAAAAATCTTACCGCGTTATAGGTGAAACCGCATTATATCGAACTTGCTTTGATCCACCGGAGTGCGCAGCCCTGCCCCCCCCCATCCCCCGGAGCGCTGCTTTACCGTGTTATATCCAAATTTGTGTTATATCGGGTCACGTTATATTGGGGTAGAGGTGTACTGCTAATTGTACTAAGGGCTGCCTTGGTACAATGATCAGAATAAAAATGGATTGGAGAGGATTAAGAAAAAATGGTAAGTGAAGTAAGAAACAATTTGAGACTAAACCTCCCATTCCAAAGGTTTAGAGCAGCACAGGAGATGGGAAATAGGGCAATTGCAATAACTGGAATTTTGGAACAGAAAGAAGTATCTAGAGAATCATATTTTAGCTTTTTCAAAGGAGGAAGGAACTGATCCTGAGATAAGGGAGGGTCTGATCTAGTAAGTAATAGATATGAGACCATAGCTTTGAGACAACAAGTCTATTGAAAGACCTAAACAAAGGCCAAACTGTGGCTAGAGAATGAAAGAAAGGAAAGAAACATCAAAGAAAGGTGAAGACAGTGAATGAGGAAGGTAAAGGAAAGGATTTATTTTGGTGCCCTCCCTGCAGCTTCTCTCCTACTGGTTCATTCTCCTTAGGAGAACCAGATGTTCAACACTGAGTTAATAGGACACCATAGATGTTGCTACATGATTCTGTTTTAACTAGTTTGCACTGGTTATGTCCCAGTTTCTGGAGGTTAAGAGGGTGATGCCTGTACAAGCTAAATAGGAAGTGTCAAAGATTCAAAGGTGAGACTTTTGAAAAGCTTTCAGTCAATGACTAGTGTATTTTTTAGACGACTGAAGTCTGCTGCTCTTGCAAGTTCTGATTTGTGACCTGAGAAAACAGAAGACTTTATGCTTCTGAGTACCCTAGTATTTGTACACTACAAGACTTTATTATTGAAAACCAAATAACACCACCAACAACCCATTCAAAGCAGCAATTCTGGTCTTGAAGCTCCAGCTAGCCAACGCTTTCCACCTGGGAACATTTTTGAAACTCAAATTCAAAATTTAGTGTGAGCATCCAAGTTAATGAAAAATGTAGAGTGCTATAGAGCAAATATCAGCATTGAGATTTAAAGTAAGAGATGTCAAAAAGTTGCTTGATGTATATACTACTTTTTCCATTTTATTATCAAAAAGATTTATGGTTATTTGTCTCTTTAACAAGCATATGTGAAGTAATTTCATGATGATCTGTATTCATCACTGAGCGCTTGCTTGTTCCTTTTTTTCTGAAGAAAAATAACTTTCATTACTTTGGTATGAGGCAAACTTCATGCTCAATGTCTAGAATAAGGATTTCACCTCTTTTATTTAAGTATATTGAAAAGGTGGTTCTTTCTCATTTCTGATGAGTATCCATGATCAGTATTAACTAAAGAAAAATTAATTTGCAAAAAAAGACAAAGAACATGAAAACTATAACAAGTCAGCTGCTGCTCTCAGTCACTCATGCAACCTCGTTGACTTAAATAGGGTGCAGTGGAGTGCACCTATTCTAATATTCTAATAGTTTGAACAGAGAAAAAAGGATTGCTTGAGTAGTAAATTAAATAATTATACATATATAATATATATGTTATATATTATGATATATACTGGGCCAAAAACTGCTTGCCTTATGCACATACTCCTATTTAAGTTAATAGGGCAACTCAATCTGTGTTTTAGGATTTTTTATAGTGGCCATCATCACAGTATCTAACCAACCACTTAAATAAGCAAGTCAGGTAGGAGTTGGCCAATATTCTGTGTGCGCATGTACCCACACACATATTTTTGGGAGATAGTTAAAAAAAGTTAAAAAGGTGAGATCTTCACACCTATTCTGACCTCTTTATGTCTTGTAAAAGGGACAGAGTGGCATAAAAGAGCCCTAAAAGTCCTGTTTCCATGCAGGAGAGCATTTCCCTAGCACAGGCACAGCGGAGAACAGCTGTAAGGATACCTCCTGAATATCCTCTCACAAGCTCTGGCATTGGAGACATAAGGGTTTTCCTGGGTAGGGGAGACATATCAGTGGCAGGGCCACAGCAAAAGTTATGTGGAGATTCCAGCCAGTGTGACAGCCCATAGGGCCCCGGAGCTGTCTAAGCCCAGGTCTACACTAGTGGGGGGGTCGACCTAAGATAAGCAACTTCAGCTACGCAAATAGCGTAGCTGAAGTCAGCGTAGCTTAGGTTGACTTACCTGGCCATGAGGACGGCAGCGAGTCGACCGCTGCCGCTCCCCCATCGACTCCGCTTCCGCCTCTTGCGAGCTGGAGTTCCGCAGTCGACGGGGAGTGCTTACCCTGGCGAGCCACATGCCAACGTTGCTGACCCCTGACCTACACCAACAAGAGAATCCCTCCTGTCAGTATAGGTAGTGTCTACTCTGAAGTGCTACAGGGGCTCAGCTGGAGCGTTTTAAATGTAAGTAAGTACTCAAGTGATACACATCACCTCCTGGCATGTGTCTTCTAGATTTCTTCTTGACAAGCGGCAGAAGAGACGGTTATGTGGGGTAGAAGGCCAAAACTGGGTGGATCTAGGCTTAGATTGATCTTAAACCCGTGCAAGTAGAGCTAGAAAATATTAATTTGTGAGAAACCTCAACCTCTATGTAACAATTCAGAACATCTCAGAAGTTTGAGTAGCCTAATTATAATCAATAACTCATTTCAGAGGCAAGAAACTATGGATCAGATTTGCCTCTCCCTTACACCAGCCTAAACCCAGAATAAATCTTGGACTTCAGCAAAATTATTCTGGATTGAAACCAGTGTTATTGAGAACAGAATCTGGTCCTATGAGACCAAATAAATAATTATAATAATAATAATTGTCATTATCATGACTCAAAACTAGATATAACTAACTACTGTTGTCACTACTGAACTACCTCCGAGTTAAAATTTTATAGCATTATTTCAGATTCCATCTTTTGCTACTTAAATCTTTGTAAAAATCCTATTTCTATTTCTATCTCATATAAAATGACCCAATTTCACAATGTGCAGGGAATGTATTTATCCTCAAGAGATTAACTTTTCTGAAAGAAACACACTATATCCTCTTCCTTGTCAAAAAATGCAAACTTAATATCTATTACTGGTGTGGTCTTACTCAGAATCACTTGGATTCTGATGGCAAGAGATTCAAACAACTTTTGATATTGTGCAGATACAACTATATAATTTACATGAAAGTTACATATACATTCAGTTACTGCACTCTTCAAGCTAAACTTTTCAACATCACTTTATTGATTGCTAAAAGATGTACCTCATGTGAAAATTCACATTGATCCTATGTGGATGACGTGAATGACAGATTTAAAAGCAATCATTTCCTTTGAGAAAAATATATAGAGAATTTCTTGCGGACTTGGAAAATTTTCTTTAACTTTCTCATCAAAAAAGAGCTTATGAGACAATCAAAATAATATAACAAATGAGTAATAAGCTGAACTTGAGGTGTTTTGCCAGCACTGACTGCATTTGAAATTGTTGAATCAGGCTGGAGCCTTTCCAACGCACTTGCTAGTAAATATGATCTTAACTCTTTGTGTTGTGTTGTATTTTGAAACATCTCAGTGACACCTTATTAAGTGGAATGCCAGAGTTTAAGTTAAATATTTTGTTTTTACCTGTTATATAGCAAATCAAACACATGGTAGATAATTATAATAATAATCTTTTTTTTCAAGAAACGAAAGTTCAATGAATCAGAGTTTTTATTTTTTTATATTTAGAGTCCTACAGGACTGTGAACTTGTCTTCTAAAAATCCTAATTCACTTGCCCTATTGCATATAAATTGCATTTCTTCTTTTAGTTGAATTACATTAATTTTACTATTTGTAAATTTGATAACACAAAATAAGATTAGCAATATATTTTAATGTAAACATATCTGATCACTTTAAACCTATGTTCCATCACCACTACATTTAATTATTGTTGTTGTTTATTATTATTAAAACAGGGTGAAGTCATAGTAGGAGGTTACTTTAGAACACTGGCTCTCAATCTTTCCAGACTACTGTATCCCTTTCAGGAATCTGATTTGCCTTGCGTACCCCAAGTTTCACCTCACTTAAAAACTACTTGCTTACAAAATCAGACATAAAAATACAAAAGTGTCACAGCACACTATTACTGAAAAATTGCTTACTTTCTCATTTTTACCATATTATTATAAAATAAATCAATTGGAATATAAATATTGTACTTACATTTCAGTGCATAGTATACAGAGCAGTATAAACAAGACATTGTCTGTATGAAATTTTAGTTTGTAATGACTTCTCTGGTGCTTTTTTATGTAGCCTGTTTTAAAAGTAGGAAAATATCTAGATGAGTTGATGTACGTCCTGGAAGACTTCTGCGTATCCCCAAGGGAACGTGTACCCCTGGTTAAGAACCACTGCTATAGAACACCAAATTAAGAGGCGGATGTGAATGAGGCATTTCTAGAACTATTAACAAACATATCTAAAACACAAGACCTGGTACTAACGGGGATTTTAGCTGCCCAGGCTACATAAAACAAAACACAAGATGTCCATTTTGGCGATGAGGATGGATCTTCGGCCTCTGAACCCACCTGCACCCTTTCTGCAAAGCCCAGGTGAGCCTCCAATTGCTTTTACTGCCTGGATGAGTATGTTTGAGACTTATCTGCTTGCAATCAGTGCTACAGAGATTTCTGAAGTAAGAAATTGTGCTCTGCTAATCCACTGCCTTGGAGCAGAAGGGCAGTGTATATTTTACACTTTTCCCCTTGCAGATGATAAATATGAGACTGCACTCACTTCATTAAAGAACTTTTTTGTGCCAAAAGTTAATGTAGTAGCTAATCACTACAGATTTCACCAGAGTGAGCAGAAACCAGGGGAGACTATAATGCAGTATATTGCTTCCCTGAGGAGTCTGATTGCAACGTGTGACTTTGGGAATATGGCAGATGAGATGATTAGAGACCAGCTCATTGAGAAAACAACCATGCTTCGTGTAAGAGAACGCTACTTCTAGAACCACAATTTACACTAGCAAAAGCAATAACCATTGCTACTCAGATTGAGTCAGCTACAGCTGAAGCCAAAATAATGAGCAAAGATACAGGAGGCCCAGTCCAGACTGTGACTCCTTTGCAGAAAAGTTCACTATCACTGCAGACAAACAATTGCAAAAGGAAAACTAATGAAAAGCCACTGAATCAGCGAATGCAAAATACAGTAAAAGCATGCTTTCGCTGTGGATCCCCACAACGTCTTGCAAGCTACACAGGATGTCCATGAAAAGTAGCTCAGTGCAATCATTGCAAAAAGATTGGGCATTTTGCTAAAATATGTCGCAGTAGCCAGTTCAATCAACAGGTGCATGCAGTTACAATACCAGATGTTACTGTGCTGAGTGTAGACAAAATCACTACTGCACATATTCCAGAACAGATAAAGTGTACTGTAAATGTTTCTGCCATACCCTCAGGCAAATCACACTCTATTCAGCTAATGTTGGACACTGGCTCAGCAGTATCTATACTATCTGATTCCATCTATTTGCATTACTTTAAAGATGTGCCTCTTACTGAACCCAAACTTCACTTGGTATGCTATTTGAAAAACCATATTCCAGTACATGGCTGCCTGCCAGCAATAGTTACTTTTGGAGATCGCTGTGTAACTGCGGAGTTCTACATTGTCCACAAAGGCACTGCTATCCTTGGCAGAGATTTATTAGCTGCTTTAAATCTCAGGGTAGTTAATGGACTAATTGATCTTCCTCAGCAAAGCACTCTTGTGGTACATGCACCAGTTTCAGCTGGGACCGAACTCCAGGTTGAGGAGAAACTCGGCTGTGCTTATGGGTTTCTGCATAAAGTTAAAATGCGGAATAATGTGATGCCTGTACGACAGAAATTACGGCGCTTACCATTTTCAGTCAGGGAAGCTATTTCAGAGGAACTTAGAAAACTTGTTCAAAAGGACATTACTGAAGAGATTAACTCCTCGGAATGGGTTTCACCTATAGTAGTGACGCAGAAGAAGGGTGGAGACATTCGCCTTTGTGTGGACTTAAGGGAGCCAAATAAAGCTATTGTGATTGACAGCCATCCTCTTCCTCACATAGAAGAAGTATTTGCAGAATTCCATGGAGCAAAGATGTTTTCTACTCTTGATTTGCAGAGCACATACCACCAGGTTATGTTGCATGAAGACAGCAGAGACCTCACAGCATTTATTACACATGAGGGACTATTTCGTTTTAAACGTGTTCCATACGGTCTTGCATCAGCCCCAAGTGCCTTTCAAAAAATGATGTCATTGATTCTGAAGAATCAACATGGAGTTCAGTGCTATTTGGATGATATTATTGTGTTTGGAAATACTACTGAGGAGCATGAAAATAACCTGTACTAAACTGCATCAGCAAAGCAGGCCTCAAGCTCAATAGGTCCAAATGCAAATTTAGACAAACTGAACTCTCCTTTCTGGGGCATACAATTTCACAGGCTGGACTAAAACCTGATCCAGATCATATCCTGGCAATTTCAAATGCTCCTCCTCCAACAGATTTGCAAACCTTACGTTCCTCCTTGGGTCTTACCTCCTGGTATGCAAAATTCATTCCCAATTATGCTTCTGTCATTGAACCGTTATGAGAATTACTACGGAGAAGTTCAACCTTAGTGTGGACAATGGATGCACAAGTTAGTTTCGAAAGGGTGAAAGACTTGATTGTACATAGTCCAGTACTTGCATTATTCAGTCCCGCATTGCCCACAATTGTAACTACTGATGCTTCTGATTATGGACTTGGGGCTGTCCTCACACAACTTCATGAGGACAACACAGAGAGGACTGTTGCATTTGCTTCAAGGACACTAAGTAATGCTGAGAGAAAGACAGTTGAACAGAACCAAGCAAAGTCTAAGGCTTTCACAGACAAACGGCGGAGTGCTAAGGAACCAAAGTTTGAGTGTGGTTCCATTGTTAGAATACGAAAACCTGGAATCTTACACAAAGGGGACCATAAATTTACCACTTAAAATCATAGAGAAGAAGGGACCTTACATCTATCAACTTTCTGATAGGTGGGTATGGAATGCTTCTTATCTTGCACCTGCCTATGCACCAAGAGGAGATTATGCCAATACCCAGTCTGCATTGGATGACTTCACTATAGAACCAACACAACAAGACATTGCACTAGAACTGGGGTTTGAGAGACGGCCTGTCAGACTCAGACGACCACCTGCCTGGACTAAAGACTATGTTATGTAGTATCTACAGTGTTTTCAGTGTAATATTCCTGCCAACAGTATAGTGTCTTGTTTCATATTTGTTCCTGGGGTTAGAACAACAATGTTTATTTTAATTTGGAAAGTTTCTTAAGAGAGGAGGGAATGTGGTGTTTAGATGCTGCTTGTAATTATTAGAACTGGGAGCACTGGCTGTTGGGAGTCTGAAAGGACAGGAAACAGGAAGGAGTGGGAGGAGTTGAGGAGGCTGGGAGAGTTACAGAGTGTGCAGCTACAGCTTGGAGAAGAGACTTGCACTGTAAATAAAATTCTGTTGAAGTTGTTAATACTTGGCCTGGTGAATACAACAAAGTCCACTACTTAGCAGGGAAGAAGAGTTAATAATGGATAACGTCAAGACATCTGAGGTGTTCAATGTCTATTTTGCATCAGTCTTCACTAAAAAAGGTTAAGTATAACTATATACTTAATACAATTAATATTAAAAACAAGGAAGACAAGGCAGAATACGGAAAGAACAGGTTAAAGAATATTTAACTAAGTTAGATGTATTCAAGTTGGCAGGGCCTGGTGAAGCTCATACTTGCATACTTAAGGAACTAGCTAAAGCAATCTCAGAACCACTTGCAATTGTCTTCAAGAACTCATGGAGGACTGGTGAGATCCCAGAGGACTGGAGAACAACAAACATAGGGCCTATCTTTTCAAAAAGGATCCAGAGATATATAGACCAGTCAGTCTAACTTCAAAACCTGGAAAGATACTGGACCAAATTATTAAACAATCAATTTGTAAGCACCTAGAGGATAACATGGTAATAAGTAATAGCCAACATTGATATTTCAAGAACAAATCATGACAAACCAATCTAATTTCTTTGTTTGGCAAGGTTACTAGCCTGGTGGATGGGGGAAGCAGTAGACATGATATATATATATATATATATATATATATATTGATTTTAGTAAGGCTTTTGACACAATCACAGATGACATTATCATAAAGAAACTAGAGAAATATGGACTAGGTGAAATACTGTAAGATTGGTGTACAACTGGTTGAAACACCACAATCAATGGGTAATTATCAATGGTTCACTGTCAAACTAGGAGGGTGTATCAAGTGGGGTCCCACAGCAGTAAATTCTGGGTCTCCTACTATTGAACACTTTCATTAATGACTTGGATAATGGATTGGAATGTATGCTTATAAAATGTACAGGTAATACCAAGGTGGGAGGGGTTGAAAGAATTTTGGAGGGCAGGATTATAATTCAAAATGACTAACAAATTGGAGAATTGGTCTGAAATCAGCAAGATGAAATTCAATAAAGATAAGTACTACACTTAGGGAAAATTCAAATGCACAAATACAAAATGTAGACTAACTGGTTAGGCACTAGTATTGCTGACAAGGATGAGAGTGTTATAGTTGATGGCAAATTGAATATGAATCAACAATGTGATGCAGTTGCAAAAAAGGCTAATTTCATTTTGGGGTGCATTAACAAGAGTGTTGTATGTGAGACACAGGAAGTAGTTGTCCCACTCGGCTTGACAAAATCCTGGCTAGGATGATTTAGTTGGGGTTGGTCTAGATGACCTCCTGAGGTCTCTTCCAAACCTAATCTTTTATGATTCTACTTGGCACAGGTGAGGCCTCAGTCGGAGCATTTTATCCAGTTTTGGGTGCCACACTTTAAGAAAGATGTGGACAAACTGGAAAGAGCAACAAAATGATAAAAGTTAAGAAAACTATGAGGAAAAATGAAAAAAAATGGACATGTTTAGTCCTGAGGAAAAAAAGATGGGGGGGGAGAATCCGATAACAGTCTTGAGATTATATTAAGGGCTATAAAGAGGACTATGATCAATTGTTCTCCATGACCGCTAAAAGTAGGACAAGAAGTAATTGGCTTAATTTGCAGCAAGGGGGATTTAGATTACATATTAGGAAAATCTTTCTAACTATAAGGACAGTTAAGCACTGGAATAAGTTTCCAAGGGAGGATGTGGAATGCCTATCAATGGAGGTTTTGAAGAACAGGTTAGACAAACACCTGTCAGGGGTGGTCTAGGTATACCTGATCTTTCCTCAGTACAGGAGCTGGACTAGATGACCTCTCAAGGTCTTTTCCAGTCCTACATTTCTAAGCTTCTGTGATTATTTGTTTATGGTGGTGCCTGCAATGTGCTAGCCACTGTCTGGAAAGTCACAAAAGGATGGACCCTGTCTTGAAAAACTCACAGTCTAAGGATTATTTGCTTAAACAAATTGACATGTAGGAATGAGTGTGCCTAAATCAATGTTTGCATGCACAAATGCTAAATTTATTTGTGTTTTGACAAATTGGTCCTGAACCTAACAATTTTGAACAAGTCAGAAGGTTCTGCTTGTGGCATATGTAGATATGTGACTTTTAGTTTTGCTCTCTATGTACTACACCTTTATATTTCTAGGGATCTGCTGGAGGCATCGGATATTTGTCTTCAGTTCTGGTTCAGCTTGTTACAGAAAACATGCATATTATGCTCTCTTATGGAGATCTTGACCTTTGTTTCCTTTTCCCTTAATCTAAAATGAATGTCGTTCATAGTGTTCGAAAGTTTTTATCAATACGAGATGTATTTCCTGTACATATTATAAGGAACACTGGTAGAACCAGAAAAAAATGTTCCATGGTAGAAACTAATGAAGTATATGCCCTGTAGTTAGGCATGTACCTATCAGCTATAATATAGAGGTACAATTGGCTGGGAGTATTGTCCTAACTCAGCAAAGCAATTAAAACACAAACTACCGGTACCATATAATACAATTTCTATTGTAATTTCTATTGAGTTTACCAGGCTGATGGAAATGACCACAGGGAGCCTAAATTTCAAATGTCCATTTCCCACTTTAGAAAATCATTGCATGTCTTATAAGTGTAAAAGTTCATTGTGTTACAGAAACCACATTTGAAAACTAGATTTATATTATGGTTTAGTAAGTGCGGTTTTTAAAAATGTAAATTATTATTAAGGATCATCTGACCCTCACTGATCTTTCTCACAACTCAAGAAATAAAAGTAGTTTGGATGTAAGTTCAAAAGCTTTACAGATTACAAGCACTGCTTCAAGGTGAACTGTGGATGGGATCATGATTTTCCAAGTTCCAGACCAGTGAAAGATGTTTGTCACCTAGCTGATAGACTTAGTTTCAAGAGCAAGGATTTAGTTCTCCAATTGCTTTGCTCTTTCTAGCAATGGGCTATGAAGTGGCACTGTTAGTAGCAGTAATCCACCTACCCACTCTCATAGCCCAAAGGCTAGAAAAGAAATTCCCCTACTGCAATCAGAGAAGGAAATACAAGATGTGAAAAGAGAGGGGGAAAAAAATGAGCGGGTAAGCCTTTCAAAATTCATACAACTTTCATACAGTATATTTGACTTATCTCAGTGGGGTGTGCACTGTAGGAAAAAAATGTCACTGCTCTAAAACTGTCTTTTCTAATTCAGTGCACCCATGTATTGTTATAAATCTGTTTCCCAGTCACTAAAAAACACAAAGACAAGAGAACAAGTTAGACTGTTAGCTATCATCTCAGATAATGAAAACTTTCAGCATTCAGCAGCCACTGTAAAAAAGATACCAAGAATTTAGATGAGAGTAATTCCTAATTAACATTTGCAAGCACCCAGTAGAAGAAGCAGGGCCAGCTCTACTGTTTTTGCCACCCCAAGCAGCACGCCGAATTGCCGCCCCGGATGGCGGAGGCAGTCCGTGTGCCATTAGGATGGCACGCGCGTTTCCACGGCGGCAGCTTCTGCTGCCGAATTGCTGCTGCGGGCAGCTGAACATAGAAGCTGCCGCCGAATTGCCACCGCTGCGGAAATACGCGTGTCGCCGTAACGGCACACTGACTGCCCCCGCCGTCTGAGGCGACAATTCGGCGCGCTGCTTGAGGCGGCAAAAACACATGGACTGCCACCCCTTGCAGACTGCTGTCCCAAGCACCTGCTTGGAATTCTGGTGCCTGGAGCCGGCCCTGAGAAGAAGGTTTCTTTTACTCATTTCTATGTGCCCACAGGAAATGGCAATTTTCAGTAGCTCCAGTTCTGCTCAGTGAGGTAATGGGCCTTCATTAAAAAAAAAAAGTATCTTAAAGCATGTGTTTCAACTTAAAACATGTGTGGAGTGCTCATCAGCTCAAGTCTCATGACATGCAGTGCTAACCTTCAACCAAAACTCAGTGACTCTTCCTTTCTGAGGTACAGAAACGTTTAAATAATATTTATATTTCATAGTTATGTGACTCCATACTTCTGAGTGCCAGCCAGGACTAGGGGCAGGAAATATGGAGTTCTCATGAGAAAAGATAGTCTTGTGAAATATTAAGCCATTGGATCTGAATCCAGATCTGAAGTTTCCCTCAGGTGAGGGATGTTTGGAATTGAGGTTTTGGTTGAGGCCCATCTCTAGAGATTTCCAATTCATTTTGCCCACTCAGGAGTTTCACATAAATTTGTATAATCATCAAGAGTTCAAGTGATTATTCAAATGGAAGTGAAGCTCAGTCTTCGGCATTTCAGAATCATTATTTTATAATTAAATAAATGGAGTAATAGTTGTTTAGTACAATTTCAAGTGGACGGTTCAGTATTATGGCAGCTCTCTAAAAATGTCTTTTGCCATTCTTTAACAAACTAAAGGGAGCAAGAGAATCAAAATGTTTATGATGCTTCATATCTTTGGTTACTAGTAAAGCATTTCAACTGTGTTAAGACTGAAAGATTTATTAGCAATTGGGAATAGAGCAGAAAGTAATTTCTAGTGCAATGAACAAGCTTAACATTAACAACATTCACCATTGGAATCTCAGAGGCTGCCTCGCTTCTTTGGTTTATACAAAGGATCCAGATGAACCACATCTGGAGTCCTGTAGAAAGGTTAAAGCTAAAGTTTCCGACTATAATTCATAGATTGAAAGTAACTTAATTAATGGAAATTGCTTGGGCTGATCCCACAACTGAATACTGCAAAAGCTTGTGTAAAAAATATTTCACGCATTGCTAAATTTAGCTTGATTTGTTCTTACTATGTTTTTGTTTGAAGCATCAAATGTTTTAACTAAATACATTAATGAGTTTTAAATAAATTTCTTATTGTTTTAATCTGGAAAAAAGGTAAATATATTTTGTCCCACTTTATATCTCATGATTGTTTATTCCCTATGTACCTTCTCTCTTCACAGTTACATATATGACTATAGTGTACATATACTTGGTCTGCTAATATTGTACCATATTAAGCAAAACTCCACGAGCTTCATTGTGGAACTTTGCTTAAAAACTGATGAAATAATATGTTCTATGTGTTTCTTCAGTTAATATTACACATAATGCCTCATGTATATTTGATTAGAGGAGAATTAATACAGATTCACAGATTTTAAGGCCAGAACAGGATGATTCTGATCATGTAGTCTGAATCTCCTGCATGACACAGACCATACAACTGCACAGAGTAAATCCTATATCAATCCTAGTAACATGGGGCTGAAAATATGTGTAAGTTTATTTCAAGAGCTGTTATAAACATTATTATGGAACAGCTTTGAGATATATACCACAATGTGTTAGAGTATCATCAACTGCAGGATAAGTCAAAGCTGCAGAGCAATTAGGATAACTTTGTGATGTCTTTCTTGTTATTTGTATTACAGCAGTGCCTACAGGCCACACGGCCACATTGTGCTAGATGTGGTACAAACATATAGGAAGAGATGGTACCTATTTCAAAAAGTTTATATTAAACAAGAGGCAAACAGGAGGAGGAAGAGAAAGCAACACAGATGTGCTCAAGGCCAGACAGCAGGTCAGGACAGAACTGGGAATAGAACCCAAGTCTCCACGTATATCTTAGTCACTAGACAACATGGTGTATGACACTAAGGCTATGTCTACACTCCTCAAGGTAGGGGTGTGATTCCCCTGCTCATGTACACATACTTGTACTAGCTCACATCAAACAGCATGAGTATAAATATCAGTGTAGCTGTGGTAGCATTGGTGGTAGCAGCAGCAGAGGCGTGGCTGAGCTGTGCCAAGTACAAACCAGCCTGAAACCGGTAGAATATTAGGGTTGGAAGAGACCTCAGGAGATCATCTAGTTCTATCCCCTGCTCAAAGCAGGACCAACACCAACTAAATCATCCCAGCTAGGACTTTGTCAAGTTGAGCCTTAAAAACCTCTAAGGATGAAGATTCTACCACCTCCCTAGTTAAAAAAATCCAGCACTTCACCACCCTCCTAGTGAAATAGTTTTTCCTAATATCCAACCTAGACCTCCCCCACTGCAACTTGAGACCATTGCTTCTTGTTCTGTCATCTGCCACCACTGAGAACAGCCTAGCTTCATCCTCTTTGGAACCCCCCTTCAGATAGTTGAAGGCTGTTATCAAATCCCCTTCATTCTTCTCTTTTGCAGACTAAATAGCCCCAGTTCCGCCTCACCTCGTAAGTCATGTGCCCCAGCCCCCTAATCATTTTTGTTGTCCTCCACTGGACTCTTTCCGATTTGTCCACATCCTTTCTGTAGTGGAGGGCCCAAAACTAGACACAATACTCCAGGTGTGGCCTCACCAGTGCCAAATAGAATAATCACTTCCCTCGATCCGCTAGCAATGCTCCTACTAATACAGCCCAATATGCCATTGGCCTTCTTGGCAACAAGGGCACACTGCTTCTTGTCCACTGTAATCCCCAGGTCCTTTTCTGCAGAACTGCTGCTTAGCCAGTCGGCTCCCAGCCTGTAGAGGTGCATGGGATTCTTCCTTCCTAAGTGCAGGACTCTGCACTTGTCCTTGTTGAACATCATCAGATTTCTTTTGGCCCAATCCTCCAATTTGTCTAGGTCACTCTGGACCCTATCCCTACCCTCCAGCGTATCTACCTCTCCGCCCAGCTTAGTGTCAGTTGCAAACTTGTCATCTGTGAACTAGGCTGTGCCTCCACTCCCACTACCAGTACTACCATGGCTACACTGCTATTTATACTTGCACTAGCTCAGTGACAGCTAGTGCAAATAGGGGAATCACATCCTTAGCTTGTAGTGTAGACACAACCTAACAGAAATGCTTTCATTTTGCTTAGAAATGTCTAGTTATGTGTCCTGCCCTGAAGCTATATTCAGCCAGTGAGAGTGTTCTGCCTTGCAGCGATGCCAGGCAGGGAAAATATATAAAATCAATCTGACTTTAAAAATCAATTTAATCTAATCTGGGTCCAAAGATACTAATATGCCTTAATCATAGTTGTATGGTTACTGTGTAGCACCCATAAAGGGCAATTAAGGTAGTTGAGTACCTTAATTGTGCATATATTATTTTAACTTGTTTGGATTTCTTTTAAGTGTAACCTTAAACCAACATTTTCTGGGTTTATTATGCTTGGCTTTGGGATAATTACAACATCTCTGTAATGGTTTCTACCTTTCAATTACTGATATATACTGTACTCTTAACCTTGTCTCTCTTAACATATTTTTATATGTACTAAGTGCTTTGTATATAAAGTCTTTGTATGCAGTAAAAGTCTTTGGTATGAAAGATAATACATAAATGTAAAATATTAATATTAATCATGTTTATGCCTTTGTTACAAATGATAGACAACAACTGTATAGTAACAATAAGTCCACAATAAAAGCTTTCCTATTTGCATACAATATGAACTTTGTAGTGCATGTTTATTCTTTGTTTATAAAGGGTTATAATTCTATGGAATGAACTATATAGTCCACTGGATGTGGGGTACTACAATAAACAATGTAACTACCCATAAGCAATCCACCAAAGAAGAAGAAACTATCTTCATATTAACATTTCTGCATCTGAGAGCAGAGAAATGCATTTTTGCCTAATGACTAGGTCACAGAAGAGAGAGCTTATTTATACAACCTTGGTTTACCAGTTTCCTGCATAAATTGTAATCTTTTGACCTCTAATCGCCCAGTGATTTATAGTGCCACAAAGACAGCACACTATACTTAAAAGTTTTAAGTCACCATTTAAATGGAGCTTTTAAAGTGTAGCTGTACTTCTCATAATATACTTGCAATTCCAAGTTCAGTCAGTTCACTAAATCAGGAAGCACTTTTTTATATGTTTTGAAATGAAGAATTTACCTTTGTTATAAATAATATTTATTCAAACTTGTGGGCAACAGTTGTCAAAATATAGCTCCAACTTCATCACAGTTGGTCTTAAAACACTGAGAAGTGAAAAGAGAGAGGGAGAGAGAATGCAACAGATACATGAAAGTCTGATGGGAAATGGAATGACATATTGATGCAAAAGTACTCTAACAATGCAAACTAGGCTGATGTACATAACCATCCTAGTGTAATGGACATGGTTTTCACTTGGAGAGATAAGATGTTATTTAGATTCTGTCATGAAATGTAAGACTTCATTTTCTTTACATGTTAAAGTAACTAGACTTTCTACTCAAAAGCAGCACAGTTGGGTAAGTTAAGGCCACAGCATCAGATGCTCTAAGTTTAAACTATCCTTTCCTTTGTAGGGTTGTGTTATAGCTGATTTAGGCAGCTTGTTGTAGCTAATTTATCTCTATATATCTTATAAATAAGCAATTTCCCCCCTCATTCATTTATAGGTAAAACCTTCCCCCTGCTCCACAGTCAAAAGGGCTCCTGCTTGTATGTAGTGGCACCAGTGTGGTTTGTCTATATGGTGGTGGGAAGGATGACTGGATTGCACACAGGCCAATCACTGTGTGCTCGAATCCAGTTCTATACTGGTTACTTCTGTGCTGCTGAGAATGGGAGTTTAAATTTAGGTGAGAGCAGAATAAAAGTGGAGCTAATTACACCTCTACCTCGATATAATGCTGTCCTCGGGAGCCAAAAAATCTTACCACGTTATAGGTGAAACCGCGTTATATCGAACTTGCTTTGATCCACCGGAGTGCACAGCCCCGCACCCCCCCGGAGCACTGCTTTACCGCGTTATATCCGAATTCATGTTATATCGGGTTGCGTTATATCGGGGTAGATATACATGTACTACATGAAATCTACTATTTATTTTCCTTGCATCATTTGAGACCTGATCCAAAATATCTAAGTCAATGGGAGTCTGGCCATTGTTTTCAGTAGGATGTGCATCATTTTATAGGAGGGGGCACCAGAGTGGATGCTAATACAGGTCTGTAGCCTGGGCAGGAATTATACCACCCCACCCCATGAAGAGTTTTCCTTTGCCATGCCCCAGATTTGGTATAGGGGATGTTTTTATTGTTTAACATATAGCCTTCCTTCAGTTGCACATGGTGAACATTGCTAGAGAGAGTCCAGGTACCTCTTCTTTCCCCTGGCTTTCAAAGTATTTAACTGCTTTGGATATCTATAAATTAGAAATTTCATTTGAAAGTACTGCATTTGTTTCTACAATCCTGGGATCAAATGACCCGTGAACCTCAGAGAGCAGGAAATTTCTGCAAACTTCTATGACAAGCTAATGTTATACGCAGGGTATTCAGATCCATAAGTGATATGATTTTAAAAATGTATAACAGAGCAAAGGATATCAGGTCACCTTCCTGTGTTAGACATGTGTTATGAATTATTGCTTACAAGCTCCAAAATCATCTTTTGAGAATTGGGAATGTAGTAGTATATGAAAGGAAACAGTATTCACCACCAGTTGTACAGTTACACTAGATGTATTTCTAGGGCTTGAACTGAGAGTACACTGGGTTCAAGACAAGAGCAGGTATAGGCCAGACTGGGCTGTGGGCATCTCCAAGAATTTACAACTAGCTGTGCAGTAAAACTGTCAGGAGAGAGTGGAGCTAGAAGGCCAGGAAGCTTTGCCAGTATAGTAGCAGATTGAACACATGAGGAGATGGGGCTCTGGGGGGAAAGTATGCAGGGCCAGTGAACAGGCCTGAGAGGAAGCATGGAGGAATAATGGGATGGGGTCAAGTAGCTGGCAGGGCAAGCATAAGAAACAACCTGGAGGGAGAACACAAACAAAGAAAAACTTCAGGCAGCAGGAGAGCAGAGTCCGTCACCAAGCAGGAAACGGGGAAGAGAGGATTTGAAGAAAAGCCACAACTTCTCCCTGCTTCCTACATATTGGTGATGTGAGCCTGACCCAGGGTCATTCTTCTTACCCAGACATTCAAACTCCTTTGCCAGACAGTGTGCAGCTAGATAGTGCAGCCCGACTACCACCCTAACAAAAGGCTGTAATTTTAGTGTTCCCACTATAGCTGGTCAGAACATTTTTGACTAAAGGTAATTTCACTGATATGTGCTACTTTGTTGAAGCTGAAATGATTCACAGAGAGGGATCGCTTTCAATTAAGTTTTAAATGCAAAGGTTACTGACATTCAGGGCTCTCTGGTCTCTTTTGTCCAGACAGAGAGTCAAATAGCTCAGGTTTGCAAAGTGAAAACAGCCATTTTGACACACATCCATTTCATAAACATGTTTGAAAGGATTTAATCCCAGTCCCCAAAGGACTAGATTATAAATAGAAAATAAGATTGCTCTTCTAGTGGGTAATCCACTATGCTTTACTCAGACAGAATTCCCATCTGCACTGAGGGTGTGCAATGGTGAAGCTGCACTGGAGCAATCTGCTTATGTAGACAAGCCTGTGGCCTAACTCTGCATGCAGCAGAACTGCTCACAAATAACGATGAAACAGATAGATATCTAAGTAATTTTTCCCATTAGTCCTTCTCTAGCTCCAGATGACCAATTTGAAAGTGAACTAAGAGAAATTAATCGTTAAAATAAAGTGTTTTCATTAATTAGTTAAAATTAAATTAATAAATTTAAAACCTCCAGAAAGGGAGACGTGCTACAGACCCCATGAAGTCCACTAGGGATTTCACTATTACTACTGATTTCACATGAAAGGTACTCAGTTACTGTGGTGATAGGCAGCAGTATAAAACCTAAGACAGACAGATAGACTTCATGAAAAGATTTGCCTGAAGGAAGATTATAGGATCTGGTCCAGTTTTGTGACTTTCACAAGACTCCTTAATGAGTAAACATATAAAAGAATCAGAGGGTATCCATGTTAGTCTGGATCTGTAAAAGCAGCAAAGAGTCCTGTGGCACCTTATAGACTAACAGACATATTGGAGCATGAGCTTTCGTGGGTGCTCACCCACGAAAGCTCATGCTCCAATACATCTGTTAGTCTATAAGATGCCACAGGACTCTTTGCTACTCATATAAAAGAAAAAAATCAAATCAAAATAATATGAAAACAGAATCATAGAAGTGGAAGGGACCTTGAGAGGTCATCTAGTCTAGTCCCCTGCACTCATGGCAGGACTAAGTATTATCTAGACCAGAGGCGAACTGGGAACGGCGAACCACAGCCACTGGGAGCTGTGGGTGGCCGTGCCTGTGGTGCCTGACAGGCCGCAGGTTGACCACCACTGGCTTACACTCTTAAGTAAATAAAGATGAAGAGCCAGATTCTTGTCCTCTTTGCCCAGCCCCAGAAATGTAAATGGGACTTAACACTCCCCTCTGTCATAGGGAATTCCCCTGTATTGTAAAGCAAGCATTCCCCCCCAGTCAAAGTAGGAAGCAATTCAAAGTACGAAGGAGCAATCTGTGGCTGACGGGGAATGAGTAATGGCCAGTGAAAGAGTCCATAGGAAGATATTCTGGACTCCAGCCCCAGGTTCATTAAAGGCAGAAAGGTGGCATAGAATCAAAGATGACAGAGTATAAGGAGCAGAGATAGGTAATGGAAAGAAACTGAGCAGGAATCCCCTTTTAGAGGGGCTCCTGTTTTACTCAGTTGGTTTCCTTTGAGCCTTTTACAATACTTCTGTGATATCATTTTTATTCTCACCTATATGGTTGACTAGTTAGTCAGTTTCTTCCTTCCTGAAAAACCCTTATAAAGCAGCAACAAGTGAGTAGAAAAAACTATATATTTGAAAGAATTCTTATTTTTAAAAAAGTCAGGATATTTTAAGGGAGCTGTATCAGAAACTACTTCTTTTCTTTAGTGAATTTTAAAATGAACAACAACAACAAATAGATCATGTTTTTTTTTTAAACTGCCTTTAGAAAAGCAGTTAGGAATGTTTCCATTTTTAATTTTCAAATATTGTTGGACTTTAAAACCTGACTGGTCTGACAAGCTTGAATGGGATGGAGGGAGAGAGAGAGAGAGATTCATATACTGCATCATGTACAGAACAATTTCTACTGTTACCACTCTTTACTGAGATCGGGATGCACCTTTTCAGTTATAACTGAATATGCCTCATTGAGAGAACAACTAAAAAAAATTGAAGATGAAAAAACTGAAGGAAATTGGCAGTAGCAAGGAGAACTGTAAAGTCAGATGATGCTATTAAGATAAGAGAACAGGATTATACATGAGACATGAGACACTTCTGTAGATTGGAATAAATACAAAAAAAGAGGACTATTTTTAAAGTTTGACAATGCAATTGTGCATATAACTTGTGGCTGAGTAACAGATGTGTGCGCACGTAAGGTGTCAGAGTTTGCGTCTGAGCATTGGTTATCTGAACCATACATCAGGAACACACAGATGGATGTGTGCAAGTGCACATGTCTAACTTTAAATACTTGACCCTAATTTGAACACAAACCTATAAAAGTCCACCCATCCCCACAAAGTGGTTCTATTCACAGAACCGCAAACAGCTGGGAAGAAGCTAGTGGGACCACTGGGGTGGGGGAGAACACGTAGGATGTCAGTGACAGATGAGTGATATTGCTGAGAGAAATAATTAATTCTTGCTTTAGTATTTTCAAAGGAAGTTGAAGGTCACATCCTGGAGACTGAAGAGGTGAAATGTTAAAAGGCAGTATGATAATTCAGATAGTTGGACAATTAAACTACCAGACATTGACTAGGCATTATAAACTCAAAGGAATTAAATCCCAAAATTGTAAAGTAAACAGCATGGGGACCTTCTCAGAGTTTTCTAATCCCCAGGTTGGGGAAGTCCAATAAAACTTGAGGGGATTAATGTTAATTCCATATTTGAGAAGGGATCCTGAGAGGATACTGGTGGCCTATATACCTGATTATGTTAAAGGAGAAATATCAGTAAGAAATGAGATTATAACACATAATTTAGAAGTGTTTGAAATTGCTTCAGGCAGCATGGATTCAGGAAATAAACTATTCCTTGAGTAAAGTGCTTTGTGGTGAGACAGCAGGAAGAATCTAGTTGGATTAAGGGGGCAGAAGCATAAGAACAACACTTCAAAAGATTCCGAGGGATTGCTGCTTATCCTGACCGAGACAAACCAAACCTTTGAACTTTTTGAAGATCACACATCATTATCTGTGATGCAAGGTTTGGAATAATTTCTGGTAGATGAATAAGAGGATGCAGTGGGAATTTTGACTTGAAACCAAGCATGACTCAGCACTCTGGTGTGCAAGCAATTCAGATAGCACTGTAGCTTTCCCAAAGGCCTTTAATTTCATTTTGCACTTTATCATACCATATAACAGAGCCATGAAGGTTATCTGAATCTGTGTGAGCAAACAAAGTCAGATAAGCTTTATCAGTGCTGTGCCTATGAAAGCTCATTTAAGATACAGTAGTTCCATATTCCTCTAAGATTATATTATGATGCGCCACTGAAAGATAACACTTCACACACTCTCCAAAAAGTTTGCTATTGCCTTATTAAACTCAAAGTTGTCAGTTTCCATGACTTTTCCTCTTTGCACCTTGGATCATTTCTACACAAAATACCTCTTTGAAATTAAAGAATCGGTAATATTGCAGGTGGTAAATAATAATGCCTTGCCATTATAGTGGGCCTTTCACCAGACATTCCAGAACACTTTACAGATCTTAATGAATTAATCCTCAAAATATCTTTGTGGATAAGTATTTTCCTTACTTAGAGACAGGAAAAACTGGGGAACAGAGAGGTTAAGAGACTCACCTAAAGCGATGTAATCACACAACTGAAAGTACAGTACTACACATTGTCCCAGCTTTCCTGCAGTGAGGCAGAGTTTGGACTTCCAGGATGAAATTCTGTGTTTGCAGAACTTTTAACCCAGGGGCATGTGGCAAAAATGGGATTCTCTATGAGATGGAGAGGCCCTCAGCATAATTTAGACAGTCCTAGGAGCCTGCACAAGTTACAGCAGCCTCCCTAGGCTGCAGGATGGACTGCAGTGCTATCCAGAATTTTTTCAGTACTTCATGCTGTACCTCCACCCCTATACCTCCAACTGGGGATTGTTACGGGGTCCTCGAAAACAGCCATATGGCTGTATTCCTCAGTGTCTGCACTGGAAGCTACACTGACAGAATCAGGACTTTTAGTCACCTTTACACTTTCTCAGCCTACATAGGCACACAGAAATTGCTTATCATTGGATGGGGTGAACGGCCAGAAAATTTATCCATTTAGTCTAATATCTTGTTTGACAGTGGTCAGTAGCAGAAACTTCAGAGGAAAATGAAAGAATCCCTGCAGTAGACAATTTTGGCATATTTTATTGGCATTTTAATACATAATATGTGTTATTACTTTGACCTAGGATGGATACAAATAGAAATAAAAAAATAGATTGTTCAGATGTTGTATCAGCTCTAGCTAAAAATCCAGCAAAATAGCTCTGAGTTCAAACCTTCAACCAGCCAGATTCAGTTTCTCTGTGTCTGTGGCATCCCTTTACCTTTACTTATTCTCAAACACATAAACTTAAAATGATATGCCTAACTGTTGTGCTAAAGGACCCATCTCTGGTACCAAAGGAAACCCAATTAAAAAGCTGAAATAGAGTTCTGCCTTCTTATGTGATGAGAATCAAGCCACATTTCAGTTGTGTTTGCAGACTGTGTTTTAAAGCCATAGGGCTAGCTTCTCTATTTATATCAAGGTAAATCCAGGAGAAATTCCACTGAAGTCAATGGAGCCATGCTACTGTACAGTCATGGGAAGTGAAAAGAAAATCCAGTTCTTTGAGCTTAATTTGGGATTAGAATACTAGAACTGTCTTTTAAATATGTCAGACTCCCATGTTGCAAATGAGTCCCTCACTGAAATTTGGTATTATAGTGTAAATAGGTCAAAAAATAAGACACTTCTAAGAGCCATTGAATTATAAAAAACAACATATTATATTTTAAAGGAGCTGCTGACAGACAGAATGGACCATGTTTTTAAAGCACTGAACCTTTAAATCAGGTTGTTGCACAAATTGTATTTGTAACCACGGCACATTTTAAGAAGCCGCACAAGTGTCTTGTTGATGCAAGAAGTGAGAGTAGCACGGCCAAGAAAAATGCATTCACAATGCAATTCTCAAAGGAGTATACTTGGGGGCAAATAGTCATAGGGCAGCAAATGTCTTGCACCTGAGAATGATCCTGTATGGGGCAGCAGCAGGAAGGGAGCTTGCGTTAGTACAGCTATTTCATACAAGCTAAGTCCGGAAACAAATAGACTCCCCCTCTGCAGCTGGTTTGCTGAGCAGCTGATGCTTCCTGTTCAGATTTTGACTAAACTAAGGTACAGAAGGAAAGAAGGCTAATGGGCCCAGTAGCTGGTGCAGAGCCTGACTGTTTCTCCACATATGGATTTAAAGGTCATGTGTTAGTTCCCCCAGTTTGTTATTGCAGAAAGTGTTGGACAGGTGCAGGTCTGACACACATCCATCCTGAATTTTTATGCGGAGTTACAAGGCTCTTCAGGAATGGGCTGCTTGGGTGACAGCCTTGAATAGTATGTTACAAGCACAGGCCGAAGTGAGCATGTCTCTTCCCTAGAGCAAGCAGACAACCCTCCTCATCTTTTGAGTGCAGGCAGACACCCACCTTAAATGCTGGTTAATGCTGCATTAAAGCACAGACTGAGGAACCTTACTTGTCTGGGTTTTCCCCCCCACCCCACCCCCAGTGTTAATTAGGTTAGACCCTGAGCACTAGCTTAACATAGTTTATTGTATTTATGTTCTCTCTACTGTGGTTCTTGGGAGCCAGGGCTCTTACTTTTAAAAGTATTTGCATGTTTTAAGTACATGATGGACTTCAGGGGATTTGGAATTAATGAAGTAACCTCACAGCAGAGAGTTTTTAGATAGCCCCAAAACAGTGTTTTATTTAGAAGTATGTTTCTGAAGATATCGGATCAGCTGTAGTTTTCCACAAGTGTCTCTCATAGACTTAGGTGTCATGTTTTTGTCTATAAAATATGGAAATTGCTTCCAGGTTCTGAGCTGAAAATAATACCCGGGTGATATATTCAGGAGGGTGTCTGCACTTGTCTCTTAGCTAGTAATCATGTTTATAAGACTGTCATTGTTGCTCTTGGTTTGAGCCCTGTTAATATATGTGTATTCATCACGAGAGAAGAACAAAAGAACATTTTCAAGTTTTACAAAGTAAACTAGCACCCATTGCCTCAGTGCTAGGAAAGGAAGAGTGAACAACTAAAAGGCAGAACAGTTTTTCATTAACTACAGTAAAATGTCAGCAGGATTAATGTGTCAGAAGAAAGAAAGATGAAGAAAAGAATTACTTAGCAATTGGGAATAAATGAATATAAAATGTGAATGGAGGATCCCAGTTCCATCTAAGGGTAAAGACAGTATCTGAAATATTATATTGTGCTATAGGATTGGAATGAGTCATCTGATTCACTTGATTATGCCCTCTATTCTCACAGGTTATCACCTATAAGGTGGTATTGATGGGAGAGAATGTTGTCAGATAGCCCGTTGGAGAGAGCCAATACTGGGAACTAGTTTCTGGGAACACCACTTTCATAACCGTTATTCCTGGGGAGAAATGGACATTCAAAGGGCCCTTTAACATAATGACATTGACTTTTTCCTGCAAATGTTTGCAGAATTGCCTGTTGAAAACCATTTCAGGTAATACTGTTGTACTAACTAATGCTGTTCATATTGTCTGCAAACAATTAACAAAAACAGCATCTGAAAAGTGTTCTGTTATAGATTCATAGATTCTAGGACTGGAAGGGACCTCGAGAGGTCATCGAGTCCAGTCCCCTGCCCGCATGGCAGGACCAAATACTGTCTAGACCATCCCTGATAGACATTTATCTAACCTATTCTTAAATATCTCCAGAGATGGAGATTCCACAACCTCCCTACGCAATTTATTCCAGTGTTTAACCACCCTGACAGTTAGGAACTTTTTCCTAATGTCCAACCTAGACCTCCCTTGCTGCAGTTTAAGCCCATTGCTTCTTGTTCTATCCTTAGAGGCTAAGGTGAACAAGTTTTCTCCCTCCTCCTTTTGACAGCCTTTTAGATACCTGAAAACTGCTATCATGTCCCTTCTCAGTCTTCTCTTTTCCAAACTAAACAAGCCCAATTCCTTCAGCCTTCCTTCATAGGTCATGTTCTCAAGACCTTTAATCATTCTTGTTGCTCTTCTCTGGACCCTTTCCAATTTCTCCACATCTTTCTTGAAATGCGGTGCCCAGAACTGGACACAATACTCCAGCTGAGGCCTAACCAGAGCAGAGTAGAGTGGAAGAATGACTTCTCGTGTCTTGCTCACAACACACCTGTTAATACATCCCAGAATCATGTTTGCTTTTTTGCTCTGCTGTGTAAGATTATGGCTTTTTGTTATGCACATTGTGTGTTTTGTGGTTTTTTTGGATTGTTTTGGAAACATATCTCCAGTGCATTGAAAACCCTCATTCTATTATGCCTAACTGCTGTCACGAAAGATCAGTTACTGAACATTAGTGGGAAACATGAGGCTTTTGCCACAGTTCCTCTAAAATCCATTTTGTAGATCACATTTATATTAAAATGAGTCAGTTTTCATCAGTTTTTGAACCAAACCTTTATGCTCTCCCCATGGCTCTTTTCAATAGTTTAAGAGGAGGATTGGGAAACAGATCTGTGGCTTGTAATGATAGTTTTCTTGTACAGATACCAATACATCAAAAATAGAGTCCAGCGGAGGATATGAACAGTTTGTTACTTTTATCTAGAATAACACTGCCTGGTGAATTTCACCTACTCAGTTGTGTGTCTCGGTCACTACACTGGTTCCTTAACCCAGTAATGTAGTGGTTTAAAAAAAAAAGTGGATAACAAACTAAACTCTATAAACCCTAAATGAGAAGAGGGTAAACTCAATATACGTGCATTGTACACTACTGTCTTTGTCTCTCTGACCTTGGGGTTAATCACAGAACTTTGCCACCACATTTTCCAGTTTACAGAGGGAAACTTTCCTATTTTTTGACTGGAAATTGGCACACTGGCTGATCTGTTGACCCCTCAGCTGTCAGAGGGCACGTCTTCACTACCCGCCGGATCGGCGGGTAGCAATCAATCTATTGGGGATCGATTTATCGCATCTAGTGAAGATGCGATAAAATCGATCCCCGATGGCTCTGCCGTCGACTCCGGAAATCCACCGCGGCAAGAGGCGGAAGTGGAGTTGATGGCAGCGCGGCAGCGGTCAACTCGCCACCGTCCTTACAGCCAGGTAAGTCGACCTAAAATACGCAACTTCAGCTATGCTATTCACGTAGCTAAAGTTGCGTATCTTAGGTTGCCCTCCCCTCCCCCGTAGTGTAGACCTAACCAGAGAAACAAAAAGATTTTAGGACTTGTCTACACTTAAAATAGTGCAGTGGTGCAGCTGTACTGCTGCAGCTGTGCCACTGTAACACTTCAGTGTAGCCGCTACCAATGCCAACGGAAGGGCTTTTCCCATCCACATAGGTAATCCACCTCCCCAAGAGGCAGTAGCTAGGTCAGCAGAAGAATTCTTCAATTGACCTAGCACTGGTTAACACTAAGAGTTGGATCTGTCGCTCTGTCTCTCAGGGGTGTAGATTTTTCAGCCCCTGAGAGATGTAGCTACACAGAAGTAAATTCCTGGTATAGGCCAGGCCTTAGCAGCAGAAGGACCAGCCAGAGAGGAGCACATCTCATCAGACAAAAACCTAATCTGTTCCTTAATCACCTACTTTATCCAAAGGTGCGATAAACACACACATTTGCCACATCTAAATTTGTTAACAGCTCATTATCTATCCTACACTCCTCAAATGCATAGAATTCATGGATTCAGGTATCAGTTGGGTACATTCTGAGTTTTCCTTGCTTTTTGTTTTTTTAATGCACAGTGGTTTGAGCATTGGCCTGCTAAACCAAGGGTTGTGAGTTCAATCCTTGAGGGGGGCATTTGGAGCTTTAGTTGGGGATTGGTCCTGCTTTGAGCAGGGGGTTGGACTAGATGATCTCCTGAGGTCCCTTCCAACCCTAATATTCTATGATTATATGATTATATTTGACTGCACCAATTTGTCAAGCCAGGTACTGTACTGTACAGCAACACTTTGCATTTTTCAGCGCATGCTTTGCAGATATATCAGTCCTCTCACTGACATTAGCAAATATGTATGTAGAGATGATCGAATAATGAGAAAACTTTGTTGACATTAAAAAGCAAACTTCAGTTCAACTATGGCTGTGACCTTTTCACACTGATTTCCACAAACATTTAATGGCAGAAGCTATACTGCAGTGAAAATTCATTCAAAACAAAATTTTAGCTAAGCTAATTCATTGAAAATGAATTCATTTGTAAAAGTGAAATTCACAATTTTCACAGTATGGGTTAATTATCTAGGTCACAAGGTGCTTTTTGTGTTTCCATAGTAGACACTTATGTAACTAAACCAGCCCAGCACACATTGCTGATTTCACAATCAAATATACACTGTGTTGATAAGTTACGTTACATTAATTAGTCATGAAACCCTATTATAAGATATTTATGTATGAAATGTGTTGCAAATTGTAAATTTATTTATATTATTAGCAGTTCAAGAGATCAGCACACCAGGAATTACTGACTGAAGAAATGAAAAAATAATTCTGAATATAAGAATTTTACAATATGTGATTAAATGTGTCAAATGATTAGTTATGACTATTTTGTTCATCTCTAGTATAAGCGGTGTTAATTGTTCCATACACCTTAATAATGTGCTATTACGAAGACTCACTGTTGTGGGTCTGGGAGGTGGGGAGGTCCCCCCCTCCAACATCACCCTAGAAACGGACTCTGGGTGAACTCCTGGCCCCACTGAAGTCAAGTACAGAACTCCCATTGACTTCAGTGAGGGCAGGATTATTTCACCCTCTATGTGGCAGGAGAGGAAGAGTGCAGGAAGCCTACCCATCCCAGTAGTTACAAGTTCTGGAAGATCTTCCTTCAAACTAGCAAGAGACATATACATTCCAATCAAACACATTTCTTCCTACTTCATTATTCAGGCAAATGCATGATAAAGTACAGAGTGCTGGAAATCTGAGCTTTACTCATGGAGATGAGCACACATTTTATTTATTGTTTTATTTATTGTTATGCCTTGCAATTTCCGTTCCTCCACCCCAACAATAGAACTGTTTTCAGGAATCCATCTCTTTGAAGTGTTACTCAGTGAGGTGGTTTTTGTTATGAGCCTATTTCTAAGAAGATCAAAGTAGCAGAGCTGCCCAGAGCAGCAGCAAAGATAGTAAAACAGACAGCCTCTGAATGAGAGAGAGGGACATAACAGTTTTGCTCTCTTCCCTCCCCCAGTCACCCCAAGTCTTCCCCAGAGTAAATCAAAACCTAAGCTTTAGGTTAAATATTTACAATTTTAAATGAATTTCTCTTGTAAGGTACTAGTTAGCACACACACACACACACACGAAGAAAAAGGGCAGGAAGAGATTTCTTGGACATGCTCTTCTAGAATTTAATAGCTGTCATTTGTATGATGATTCAGCATCATTTAATTAAGTCTGGTATCTCTGGCCTACGTCTAAAATGGTGGCAGCAGCAGGAGGGATAGGCCCTTGATACTGAGGCGCAAATTCCATTCCCATGGATATGAAAATTGAAAGCAAACATAAGGCAGGAAACTGTGGCTGAATGCTACAGATATAAGACAGCTTGGATGAGGAAGGTGGGGGAGGGTGGGGGGGAACAGGGAGAGAGGACTGGACATGTAAATTATGGGCCAGGAAATGAATTCCTTATAGTGTTTCTTGCCAGAAGCTAAATTCTAGTAAATGTAAGTCTTTTTTCTCTCCAAAATTCCTTTGAGAGATGGGGGAGGAAGAGTCAGGAACAGGAAGGTGGGTGGTTCAATGTTTGCTTACTTGTGTGAATTACATTGCTGCATGAGCCAGTTTTAACATTAGAAGGCATATGGACCCATAAAAGTGACCAACTGGATAATATCCTGCTTCTCATTAGCCACAGCTTTTCTATTCTATTTATGTGGCTGTAGGGACCCCTCAATATGTTCATGTGCTGGGCTACCCAAAGAAATATGTTTCTGTTCTAAGATTGGGTGAGACGATTGCACTGTGTTCAATAATGAAGGGGGGGTGGGTGTTTGTTCAAATTTTGTAGCTATTAATGCAAATACTGGGTCTACTACTTGATGTTGTGTTTGTTTATGGACTCAGATATCAGTTTCACCAATGCTGCAGAGCTCTGTACCACTGACCTGAGCTTAACTTAGAGTTAAATTGAACTGCTTGTGCTTAAGCTTAAGCAGGTATAAGGGAAGATCAGGGCCTACAGATGAAAGAACAACCATCTACAGTCTCACAGATAAATAGAAATCCTTAGCAGATAAAATGTGACTGCTGAGCAAAATATACTTTCAGCTAGTGAGAAAACAGTGCTATGTGATGCTATGTGACTAATAAAACTGGATGGAAAGTAATTAGACAACAGTATATTAAGATTGGGGCATCTGGCATCAAAAGCATTTCAGACATTTTTTTTCTTCCCAAAATGCTTATTCACGATCATGTATGTTCCATTACATGCATTCGGCACTATTCCTAAACAAGAAACAATGTTTTCCTTTTAATTGCATTTGAAATTATTACATTGGTTCATTGCAGTTAGTCCTTGTCAGAATTGTGTCCACAATTATACAAAAGGGTGCCTAAAAGGAGCGTGTAAATCCATATTTAGATATCTAAACAAGCAGTCTGATTTTTCAAAGTGCTGAGCACCCAGCAGCACCTACCAGGATAAACAATTTTTATAATACACAACCCCTAGTTTCCCTCCCCTATGGCAGACTCTTACACAATCAAAACTATGTATTTCATGCTATAGAGCTGCTGCCAAATTGTCATACATTGAAGAAATGTAAGTGTTTAATAAATTTTTATATCTTATAAAATGTCTCTCTGTTCGGTGCTTTTGAAAATCAGGCCACTTTTTGTATTTAGGTGTATTGGGGTATCATTAAAAGCAACTAAATATCAAAGCCCAAAAATTGAGACACCGCTGAACATGCATACTCAGAAAAATTTCTAATGAAGTTCTCTCTGTAATGATTCACAAACAAAACTAGATTTTGACTGAAAAAAGCCTTTGAAAACCAATATTTAAAGAAAATAAGAAAAGTTGACATTAAAGACATTATGTTATCCATTATCTATTGGGGAAGGGGAGAGAGGTAAAGAGGTATGATGATATATACATAATGAATATTATATTGAAACATAAAAATGCAGAATTATTAAATGGTAAAGGTAAAAACTGTGATAGCTATATTTTAATAATATGTAATTATGAATAGTCAATGGGAGGTAACATTTAGGCCAAGACCTTGCTGGCATAAGTGTGGGTTTGCCAATTCTTCTTTTACATAGAATTGCTGATCTGCTTAAAATCATGTTATTGTTGACAGAAGAAAGGTAACCTGTTGTACTGGAAGTTTCAAGGTACAAACACACAAACCTGTAACCACACGAAGCCTTTTACTGGGAAGACCCAGTAGCAGGTTGGTACCTAACCATATGATATAAAACACACATAAATAGCAAAAATTAAAAAAGCACAGTTGGATAAATTGAGCTTGCACATGTGTAATGTATGGCTTTCAAAAAAAAAAAAATTTTGTGCTAAAAGAAGATTGGAGAAAGGTTAACTAATCTGGAATGTGGAAATATATAAAAAGGCTCAAGTGAACAAGGCTCAAATTGGAGAAACACCAGACCAGAAATTGAAGAATGGGATTGAAGGACCAGACCAGGAGATCAGAGGAGGCAATGACCATTTTGGAAGGGGAAGAACTTCTCACTGTCCTGAAATGCAGTAATTTGGGCCCATTTACTTATTCTGTCTTGTCTGTTATTAATGTATGACATAGATATATGTTCAGATATTATAAGTGACAATAATTCTGTCTAAATTTGTATAAATAAAAGGTGAAAAATGATTCAGCCTAAATTGGGTAGACTCATGATTCAATTTCCCAATAACCATCCCCTGGAGCAGGTATCTGAATATGGACTCAAGTGCCTAACCCATGATACCTATTTTTAAAATCTTAGCCAGTAGGACTCCACTGTTTTATTAACAGAATATATGCCTTCCAAAATTGCACAGACAGCATGAATTTTACATGTAGATATATGTTGCAATATATATATGACATTTGTAGCAGGTTCACCCCTTTTGGATTTCTCCAAAAGATTCAATTTTATGAGTGGAAACAATATGCTTAGATTATATTGCCCCCTTATGCTCCTCTTCTGACTCTCCCTGAATCCTCAATCAGAATAAATATGATTTAAAAAGTGGTATCCCTTGCAATTCAGGCAGATGGTAGGTGATAGTTAAATACAACAGTAAATTGCAGAAGGAGTTTTAAAGAATTTCAAAGCTCGTATGTTGGGGGTTGGGTTATTGAAAGTTAACATCACCAGGAGTACCAGACGTGTTTGATTGTTAGCAAGTACTTCTGGGAACAAGGCATACAGGTCACTAAGTGGGGAAGAAATCCCTTAATTTTCAGCATGTGGTGTGAGGAATGTTTGATTAAAAGTAGTTGTTTAAGGGGATCCCATCCCAAAGGAAGACTAACTATAGTATGATATAGTGTAATGATAATTGCAAGGTCATTTCAAAGAATTACTTCCACTTCGGGTGTTGAATTGCTTTGAAATTGTGGCCCTTCATCGAGCTAAACATAGTTCTTGCATTGATGTCTCATGCAGGTACCTCGCTGGCTAATATGAAACATGAGAGTCTATAGCCTATAAGAGGTATGCTTTATTTATCAGTGCAACCATGTGATCTTATTATAATCCCTTCCTCCCTTCTCCTTCTCCCTATTTTTATAGTCATTGCTCACCTAAGTATCTAAACTTAAGTTGCAAGGTCCTCAGGGCAGAAGCTCTGTAAATAGCCATACATATGTAAATAAGTCTAAAAGGATGCTACAGGCTTGATTCTCTAGCAATCCTCTGGCCACTAATGTAGCACACAATTCTTAAATGTTACACCTGCTGATTTAATTTAGATGCTTAGTTTCCATTTGGTTTAACAAACTGCTGTCTTTCTTTCAAGATGGCAGTTGGCAATATTCTCCTGTTGGAAATCCTGTGTATGAAATCTAAAGAGGCATTCAGTATTGACCATGTGATTAACCAGAGTCAGACTCTAGCATAGATTCCTTCAGATCTATCTCCAAGGATATGACAGCTTAGCTTACTCAACAATACACAGATATTGCTTGAGATCTTGCCACCTTAATTCAGATCAGAAGATGTGACAACATATAGCATTAGGCACTCTCCCTAAACAGTGCCATAAAATCTTCAGAGCAATGTAAAACCAACTTGATACTTCCCAACAAATGTCTTTTTAAATAGACTTTGTTCAGGTATTGCTAGCCAAAGCCTTTGAAGACTTCTCTGATAAATTAGCCACAACTCAGCCCTTCATGGCAGTGAATCACCCTTTCCATCGGTTATAGCGTACTGGGCCACACTCAAACTGACAGGTTGGTCAAATATAAAACAGGCCTATACCTATGATCTACACTAGATTTAAATTACTAGTTATTTCAGTTGAACAAAACGCGTTCATAGATTAGTTACCATATGCTGTACTATAAATAACATTTAATCCAAACTTCAAAAAGTACACCTTTCCACAAAAGAAGTTTTAGCCAAAGATCCCAGATTAACTACGTACCTAAGCCTGCTCCTACTGAACTCAATAGGGCTTTCATCCACAAAGACAAGACCCATAGGATATGGTCATGTCTTCAGGATCTTACACACTGCCAAGATAATATGAAGGATAAATCATTGCAGTAACATATGTTGGCATTATATCATTGCTAAACTACATGAGGACATGAATTAAGATGTCTGAGCATGTATCTGCTAAAGCTGTGTAAAAGGATTTCCTAAAAATCTGAATCCACTGAAAATCAAGATAGATTCAATATTCTCCTGGAACCACAAACATTAGTCCAATTCCCCTCCAAGCTCAGTGAATCTGGGTGGATGTAGCTAACACAGCCTACCCTTTCCAGTACCATAAAAAGCATCTTCACCAACCACCACCTCCTTTAAAGTGTGAAGCAAACTTTCCTCCCTCTACACATGCAATTATCATTGATTTGAAAAGGTTAGCAAAGTGGGATTCCCAAGACAACCACACACTAAACCTTATTGGGAGCAACTGTTCCACTCTCAGTTAGCAGGTGGCTGGATCAAGAGTGGGAATGTTTTCTTGCTCTTTCTTTTCTGCCTTTTCGGGGGTTGGAAATTTAGCTGCCTTCTCCTCTGAGAAAGACTTATTGGACTAGAGTACAGTGGCTTTTACTGGATGGTCCCCAAAATATAATATTGTGGTAATCACAACCAAATGCCCAGAGAAGACCCCGAAAGGCAGTGGAATTTGTTTCCTTGTCTCTATTATATTGTGTCACGATGAAAATCAGATTGTAGAAAACATTGTGTTGTCCCTTTTTGAAACATTTCAATACACTAGTTAGTGTTTGTATCTTGTAATCAATATGATACTGTGCAAACTGTTTACTCAACATCCTGCAAGATGTTGAGCACTCTGGCATCAATCCAGCTAAAGCAGCGGTGGGCAACCTGCGGCCTGCAGGCCGCACATGGGCCCATCAAGGTAATCCGCTGGCGGGCCGCCAGAGCATTTGTTTACATTTGCACGGTTGCCCGCAGCTCCCTCTGTGCCCTCTGTTCACCGTTCCAAGCCAATGGGAGCTGCAGGAAGCAGCGCAGGTTAGGGTTAGGTTGCCCACCACTGAGCGAAAGTCTTAAAACACGTTTAAATTTTAAACCTTGTTGAATCATGGCCAGAGTGTTCAGCAGGATTAAGCCCATGGCTATGATTTAATTTTTTTTTTAAAGGTAAAAATAGTTAATCTAAAAACAAAGAACTCTGCTGACACTAGCAATGAATGAATCACATCACAGTTTTGTTTGGATGCTTATCTGAAGCATAATCAAAGATCTGTTGGACTAGTAATTGAGCTGAAATTTTTGAGAGAACAGGTTTTCTTAGTTAATGTCTGTTATATCTTCATTCCTTTGTGTTGAAAATATTATATGAATAGACTTTCTTGCAGTATTTGGTACTTACACTTCCAACTGAAATCCCAAAAACAGAGAAGTGAGTGAAAATAAAGAAAAATGAGAGAAATATTAACCAACTTCCTGTTCTTTTGCCATAAACTTGTATTGGCTTTTTATTGTAATTACCTTTAACTAAGGGCAAATTCTGCAGAAGAAGGGTCAGAATTTAACCAAAGGTCAGAAACAAGCATCGGTAATTGCAATGGCTCTTCATTTTACAATGTGGCTCATCACTAGTTTGGGGAGACAGGACAAAGGCAAAAAAGAAAACTAAAAAACAAATAGGTCAGGAAAAATTATCTGCTTTCAAACAATAACTCTGGTGTCACCTCCAGAAATGCACAAAATTGTTCTGTGGGGTTTTTTTGTTTTGTTTTGTTTTGTTTTTGTAAAAAGATTAGATGTGACTATACAGATAATTTAAGATACAAAACTTGAATGACTCAATGGAAAAATCTCAAATTAGCTGAGCTGATGTGGTTTTATTCATCTCATTCTATTTTTCTTAAGGGCTAACACATGCATAAATGGGGAAACATGATCCCATGCACATGCTTTTCATGAGGATTATGTGTAACACAATCACTGATTTAAAACAAGCTTTGGTGCCTCTTGTCCAAAAGTCTTTTTGTAACTGAGCCAAAAGAAGCAAGACTGGCATTGCTTAGTCTGCTCTGGCTATTGGAAAAAGTTAGGGACACATCCTGTTTCATTGCACCGTGTGTTACAGAGATCCTTGGAGCTACATGGTCCAATGTGAAACTCTGGCTTTACTGTGCAGGCCAAATTCTAAAGGTGACCTCCCAATCTGGGGCTGATGCATGGCGGCTACAAAACACCCAGACCACACTGAGCAAAGAGCAGGGAAAGGGGGCTCTGTTCCCTGCTGTTAACAGTACCAGCTGATAGCTTAGAAATGTAGCTGTGAGCAGGGCTGAAGACCTGATCCCACCTCAGATAACTGGGTGTGATACAGCTCTCTAGTCCCCAAGACCAGTACCAAACTCCAGGTCCCTCTCCTTCCCTAGTAGCAGCTGCAGTGGTTATATTTCATTTTTTTCTTTAATTTACTATCTGTTTCTCCCCTCTCCTTTAAGCCCACCATGCTTGTCCTTAAACTTAAAGGAGAAGAACCAGTTCCATGATAAAACAACAGAATGTGTTCAGCACCATTTCAGAATCAATGGTTAAAGTCTGCAGAGTTTACCCAGGCTGTTATAGGCTGCATACAGGAGACCATTTACAGTGCATAATAATTAGGGTTAGTCAGGATTTTTTTATCAAAAGGGAAAACTTTTGATTTTGTTGACTTTTCCAATTTTTTTTCCCCAACAGGTTGATCTGAAGCAAAACATTTTGGTTTCTTCAACCAAATCAAAACGTTTTGTTTTAGGTTAGTTCTACATTAATCTGTGTCTTCTTGAGTTGCCACAGTGCCTCAAGAAAGCTGTAGTTTGCGTATCACATGCCCTCATTTTCCTCTATGGCTCAGGCACCCCAGCTAGACTATATCACCTATGGCACCACAATAATCTGGTAGAACCAGAGCGGTGGCTCATGAGAGCCAAATGACCATGGTGTGTAATGGGAGATGTAGCCCAGCCAGAGGACCCAGGTCATAGAGAACATTGAGGGCACGAAATACCTGAACTACAATTCTCATGACACACCTCAGTAGGTCAGAGGGACACAGATTACCATCAAGACGAGCTGAAACAAAACAGTTGTATCATTTCCAAATAGATTTTTTTAACATTCCTTCCCATGAAAAAAATTGATATTTTGACATTTTGTCTCAATTCAGGATGAAAACAAATTTCCAAATATAAGAATTTCCCATGGGACAGAAATTCTACTTTTCAATCAGCTCTAATAATATGTTTTCCACAATAAGTGCTGAAAAGTTTCTCCTTCTCTACACATGCTGCTAAACCACAATCAGCATCAACTTCATCTGTTACTGACCTACATTGTCACAAAGTTTAACTAAGTCCAAAACTAAATTCCCCAGGAACTGCATTGGCTTTTAAACAAATATGTATTCCCTGCATTGACCGTAGCTCTGAAAACCTGAAAATGAAACTGATTGTAGGCAAAAGTGAAGCTAATGTCATTTATTTTCATTTTCCAATCTGAATGAAGTACAAAAAGGAACAAAGAGCAGAAATACGGAGAAGTACATTAGCTTTTTAAAATGTTCAGTTTTAATCAGGTATTCTTAGTACCACTGATAAAGACATTTGTTGGTTTACAATATTTCAGACCAAATTTTCTCTCACTTATCTGTGTAAATCTAAAGTAACTCAGCAGACTTTAGTGGATTTACCCAGGGTGCTGTCATTGTAACTGAGGACAGACCCTGATGTTTCTATTGACAGTATCCCTTTAAAATTAATGTTAGAGAGAGAGATTTCCTGGAAACTCCTAAAGTTGTCAGATGGATACTTGACAATTATACACATATGGCAACCACATAGATTTTGTTCTTTAAAAAAAAATAATACAGAATTAAATGAATTCGCAAGAGTCCACTGTCAAGCTACTGGGGAGAATAAGTCATTCTCAGATAGCATTACTAAGATAACAAAAATGTGTATGCTTATTTTCAAGTACTGTGTTTGGAGAACAAGCACAGCACGGCTGTCATATGAACAGCCTGGTTGCCTGCTCTGTGGAAGATTTTATATTCCAAGACATTCCCCCTCCCCCCAGCCTTACTCACTTGCCCCTTTAGCTCTGAAAATAAATCAATTTCATCTGCTGTAGTCTGACTTCTTTCTTCTCTCTGTCTCACCCTCTCTTTGTAAGCCTGTTTCCACTGCACCATATGGCAGTTGAGAGAAGGGTAGAGCAGTGATCTAGCTCTTAACAAAAGAGGCTGTGGTGTCAAAGAGGCTCATGAATGCATGAGACACATTCATGTATAGAGAAATGCCTGGAGCCCTGTCAGGGAGGACTAAAGAGAAGGCTGATAGACCTGACATCACTTTAGAGTAAAGAAAGGCAGCAGTCTCTCTGCAGCTCATCTCCCTCTCCCTCCCTCCTTTGGTTTTGTGCCAAAATCCTATTAGCTCTATTAATGACATGAGACAAAGTCATAGTGTGCAGCAAACAAGAAATTAAATTAGGCCACCTTATTTATTCACTGTAAGTTGTTCCAAGACAGAATCATATCTCACACACACACACACACACACACACACACACACACACACACACACACACACACACACATCATAGGCTTTACTAGCATACCTAGGAATAAATAAGCAAATACCACTGTGAAAGAGGGTATGCACATTCTCAGTTCTTTTCTACCACTACATTAAGCACTGCCTATGCATATATATTTGGAGAAGAACTACACAATGCAAAAGATGAATCTGCAACCAATGTGCTTAAAACATGCTCCTTGCCACTGTGTTTATTTTAACACTGACTTGCCCAAGTAACCAGTTTGGCAAAATAGAGGAAAAGATCTTGAGGATGGAAAATGAAATAGGCTTAATATAGTGGGTGTCACAGAGAAACATTACATATATAAGAACTGTACTCTATTTTTAAATAATGGTAGAAGCACAGATTAGCATGTACAGAGCATACACTCTCCTCTCTCCCCCTCCCCCTGGCCTCATATAGCTATTTATGTGTGTTTCATTCGGCAGAAAAATGCCATAAAACAGATTCATCATCTTTACTGGAAAAGTGAAAATAATGTTAGAAGAACAGCCCCAGCTGCAAACTCTAGACTTCTTGGAGATACATTTGTTTCACTACATGAGGAAAAAAAAATGCTGCTGAGCAGCAGAATTTGGCAATATATATTTATGAAGAACTATTTCATTTGATTGTAGCCCAGAGAAAGTGTTGCTGCCTTTCTTTCAATGAAAATAAAGATACTGTAAACTGTTAAACTGAAACTGCACCACTATTCCTGTCTCTTCCCAAAAAAGGCTTCAGAAATCACAAAACCCTGTGTCCCTGGGGTTATTTAAAAAGAACCTGGGCAAACTTCCAAATGCTGGTATCTGTGACCTTTTACAAGTGCTCAACAATAAATGTTCCCTATGAAATAAATCAATGAACATGTGTACAGTACCTCAGCAGTGGCATGAAAGTTTTAAGATGAAGTTGTAACAAAACAGTGGAATCTAATCCATTCAGCTCAGTCAGGCAGATTTCATTAGGTATGTGTTTTATGTAACTTTACAAAATACGTTAAAGTTTAAAGTCTGAAACCTTGAACACAGCAATCCCTCATGACAAATCTGTCTCTTAAGGATGTCCTTAATGTAAGAGTATTGCAATAGATTAAATTCATAACTCTATTTAAACGTACTATTTATAACTCCTGTATAATACACACACAGTCCAAAAAAGAATTTGCTATAACAAGAGTCTCACATGATTCGAAAGGAGTAACAATTATATTAGAAAGATTTATCCTGATATTATACACCAGTTCCCCTTTAAATGCACTTCATTACCCACAGTGGCAAGTTTTGTAAATGCTGTTCTTTTTTGCCATCAAGCAATGCCTGTGTAAGTGGCTCTGGAGTGGTAAAGTCTACTGTTAACCATATCTGTTGCACTTAATACTTAAATACTGTTTGGTTGTCTGAGCTATAGCAGCCAGGCTTTAAGCCTTCATCTGCCAGCATGACTTGTGTTGAGGAGACCTTGTGCAGTGTGATCAGAAAGCGAGGAACAATGCAGCTATTCAGTCTCTCCCATTCATTGCAACCACATCTGTTTACATGGCCTGTGCCCACTATTGAAAAGGCTTGTCCTCCCACCTCCATTTTATCTCACACAGACCAGAATGTGCGACTTGGAAGCTTTTCTTCTGAAGACCTGCAGTTTCAAATTTATTTTATGAGAAAAAGTTGAAAGAAAGTCTAACAATAACATTTGAACTTTCCTCTAATCTGATCTGAGTTTTATTGTAATCTGAGAATAACTTTAAACTCTCCAAACTCCCTATTAGTTTTCAAAATAAGTTTTGCACATAGATTAGTGCCACTTAGTTTGTAGAGGTTGCTTTTTCCATTCCCTTCTTTAATTAAAAATAATGTCAAGGTTGGTTTGTTTTTTAAATGTAAAAATATTCTGTATCAACCATTTTAAATACAACAATGAGAGTATTCACAGAAGGAACAGAATTCCTGTGGTAGAGATATATTGTAGAATACTCCATTTGTAGTCTGTACCTCTAGATTTTATAGTACACTAAATAGCTTATCTAGATATATTGTGAGAACAGGAAGATTTTAGTTTTATTTACAGTCACATTCCACCATCTTCAATCCACGTAATACCTTGTTTGGCGGATATTGGATTTAAATCAATGGAATAAGATTCTCTAAACATGAGCTGAATCTGTCCCTTAAATAAATACCAAATCCTGTATTATATACTCAGGTAAAACTCCCATTAGCATGAAATCAAGGTCTGATTTTCACCATCAAATCCTATTGAAGTCAATGTAAGCAGCGGCTGTTCATCACCTCTGAAAATAAAGCCCTAATATTTATGAAAGTCTATTGGCAAAATTCTGCCCTCGTGTACTTTTTCTTTCTCTGTATTTACAAGGAGAGCACAAGTTGGCTCAATTGATTCACTGTGGTCAATGAGTTTACTGACATCAATTGGAGTTTTGCCTGAGTAAGGATTGCAGGGTCATATGTCTGCTAGAAGCCACCATAATGTCTGGGGAAGGAACTTGCAGTACATAATTATATCATAAAACGAATGGGTCTGTAAGTGTATGGATGCTCACTTCATATCTGGCATGACCATTTCACACTATGCTATACATACAATACAGATAAGTTCCTCTAAGAGGAACGAGAAATGTACTTAATGTATTTTAGAGAAAAAGATAGTCCACTTTTCTAAAAAGTATTAAATATTGGAAGATTAAATTGAGGGGGAAATGGCACTGAAAGAGACAGGAAAAAAGATAAACCAAGATATTCATAAAAAGAACAGGAGTACTTGTGGCACCTTAGAGACTAACAAATTTATTAGAGCATAAGCTCTACTCTGAAACAAGATATTCATGTTGATTCTCCTGTTGTAGGCTGTGAACCATTGGTAATCTGCGGTCCGCTTGGTGGTTATCTATGAAGAGCTATCTGATCACATGATTCTGACCCCCCCTTCCTTCATCTAGCTGCTAAACTGCATTAAAAGACGGCAATATATATATATATATATATATATATTCCAGGTTGTCCTTATGTTAGTTTTCTATGGTCATATAGTTTCCACAGTGATGTTATGTCATTTTGAATGGGAAGGGACATAGTCCATGAGAGCCACACTCTGGAAAAATTTGAAAACCCTTCCACTAGCAAGAGGAAAGGCAGAATATAAAAAGGGGAGCGGTGAGAGCAAAGGGAAGGGGAATATCATATTTTTTTCTTTTAAGTATAATATTAAATACAAAAAAACAATCTTGCTTGGTGATTGCCATCAACATTTTTGAGTCTCCCCTCTTGAACCAAACTACTGATTAATGTCTCAATTATGCTATTTAGACATAGCCCCACGATATAGAACCATATCATCATGAGAGGAGTCCCTGGAGAAATTCTGACTAGCCAGCCAGCATTCCTCCCAGAGTTCCTCAATGTGCAGTGTGAGCATGTCCCTTCCTATTTTCCTTTAGGAAAATAGTATTTTCCCCTACTGTGTTTGATCACCCTTGCTGGCCAGTAAAAGGGGTAGGGTGGGGGGCGAAGTACAGCCTATCACTTTCCCTCCTGCACTTCCCCCCCATACATTTTATGGAGTCACTCCCCAGGGGACATATGGAGAGAGCAGTCCCTGTACTCTGAAGAGTGCAGGTGCTGTCATTGTGCCCAACTGGAAAGTGGTTCCTTGTGCCCTCCTCTATCATTTGCCCAGTCTGGTTCAGAATTTGCCCTAAGTGACTTACCTAAGGTTACAAGAGTCAGTGACAAAGTAAGGAACAGAAACCACATGTGAGTTCAGTTTTTATACTGAAGCACTACTAGGTTGTGACATAAACCAACAAATGCAAACTTAGGTCTCACACTTCATCCTTCTTGTGGTCAAAAAAGTACTATATATTCAGAGACAGACCAAAAATACTGGGAAAATTCCCATGGTATATAGGTCATGCTGAATTTATTGTCTCTCTAGGACCATTGCACATCATCATGGGGCCTAAAGATATTCATGAAAGGTAAAATCCTGGCCTACTGGTGTCAATGGGAGTGTTGACTTCAATGGGACCAGGATCTTACCTTAAAAGTTCAAGAGTTTGATTTAAAGGGTAAGAAAAAGTTAAATATTTCAGCATCTGCCACATAAATCATACATTATACTGAGGTTGCCTGCAATAACTAGACACAAAACGAGAGAAGCCCAGAATTGTATCAGTGTTGTAGAATAAAATCAGATGATTAAACACAACCTTAGCATTTTTCTCGTTTGCATTTCTCTTGTATTGAGGACAAAATGCTGTTTTTATTGAACAAGAGAGGTTGAAGAGTTATTGTTGAAACTCAGTAGAGTCTGACCAAACTGAAATTCAAAACTGCAGATACATTTTTAGAATTAACATGATGGTATACAAGAATAGAGAGTACAATATGCTCTGGATTTTATACACAGGTCTCAGTGGTTTTTACCTTGTTCCCAACATTTTGCTGTTAAAACATTGTTTATATAATTAGTTTCATTGAATGGGCAAACACTAATTTGAACATAGAGTATCAATGGTGATTTTCATTATTGTTTTATCATGTGCCTTATACCATAAATTATATTGAGCTTAGTCCCAGGTGAATTTAGTACTTTGAAATGTGTCAAATTGATAATCCTGAAGACAAGATTAAAGTCCTATATTTATCTACCAAACAGACACAACGTGGGCAGGCGATAGCAGGCATCTCAACATTTCGCCACTAATGTGCATCAGTCCTGACTACTAGTGGGTAAGGATTGAGAAAGTTGTTCAGTCTCCATGCAGCCTCACCAATGAGATTTGCAGAAAGGTAATCACTAACCAAAAATAGTTTTTTTATAACATAGACATGTGTCCTAGTAGAACAGCACTGAGACCACAAATTCTTTTCACATAGATCATAGAACTGTCGGATGGTAACAAATTTTGGCAACTATTCCTTTTTATTCTGGTCCCTTCCATGTGTCAATTTATCATTGGATTTTTCACTGTTGTGGGATTTCATGCAAATGATCATGGTAGACACTGATCATCTTTTGAAGCCACAGTAAATGGGCATTGTAGGAGATAATTTCATTTAATTTATTTTTAATAATTTCCCACCAATGAATTTGAAAGTACCAATACATTTTCACAAGATTGAGTCAAAAATGCAGCCAATGGACTATTGTATGTCTTTAGCAAATTGGAAAAATAAATAATTGCTATATGCTTGGTATGCAAATAGTGTGAGATTTTACAAGTTGGCAGGGATACTGAAATACTCACACTATTCGGGCTTTGGAAAAGTTTGCTCCGTGGGATGACCTCATTACCCTCATACCCCAAGAGGTGAGGTTTGGCTGTTCAGTTCATGAAGAAATTATCTAAGAGAATTAAGCACCACCATACTGGCATGGAGATTAAAGAGAGAAGAGATTTATGAAAAAACCTCAAAACACTCCAGTAGGTGGAAATAAACAAAAATCATTATTAACTGATACTGTGAACACGGTGTGTGTGTGTGTGTATGTCTCTCCCCCCACACCCTCTCCTGATTTTTTTCCCCTTTACTGCATTCTCCTTCCAACCAATCTTCAATCAAGCAAATAGCATATGGTATGTTCTGTAGAGTATCAACAGCAGATGGGTGCTGTAGAAACACAGTTATAAGAGATAAGAAAAAATTATAAAAGATACAAACCTCATAATCTAAGGCATAAGCCAGCCACAAATTGACAGAAACCTCCCTTATTGGCTAGTTATTTTATTATGGATTTTCTTGTACTATTCTCTGAAGCATTTTATACTAAGAACATAAAAATGGCCATACTGGGTTACATCAATGATCCATCTAGGCCAGTATCCTGTCTTCTGACAGTGGCCAGTGCCAGATGCTTTAGAAGAAATGAACAGAACAAGACAATTATCGAGAGAGATATCCCCTGTCGACCAATCCCAGCTTCTGGCAGTTGGAAGTTCAGGGACCCCTGGAGCATGTGGTTGTGTCTCTGACAACCTTGGCTAATAGTCATTGATGGACCCATCTTCCATGAATTTATCTAATTCTTTTTAAAATCCACTTATAGCTTTTGGCCTTCACAATATCCCATGATAATGAGTTTCACAGGTTGACTGTGTGTTGTATGAAGTAGTACTCACTTTTGTTTGTTTCAAACCTGCTGCCTATTAATTTCTTCACCACCAAAAACAGGAACTGGACCACAGGGGACGGATCACTCAATAATTGCCCTGTTCTCTTCATTCACTCTGATGCATCTGGCACCAGCCACTATTAGAATACAGGATACCGGGCTAGATGGGTCATTGGTCTGATCAATACTGGTCTTATGTTTTTATGTGCAGGGGTAAATAACACTTCGCTATTCACTCTCTCCATACCATTTATGATTTTATTGGCCTCTATCATATCCCTCCTTAGCCATCTTTTTTCTAAGCTGAACAGTCCCAGTCTTTTTAATCTCTCCTGTTCCATACCCCAATTATTTTTGTTGCCCTTCTCTGTACCTTTCCCAGTTCTAATATATCTTTTCTGAGGCCACTGTCAGACAGAAAATGGGAATAAACAGTCTGTAAGTTTGCTGCAGTATAGCTATAGAATTGCAGTAGATCCTCCTAGAGGGAGAGGGAGAGCATGGACCTGTGAATGGCTGAGCTCCACCCCTCCAAGAGCAATCTAAAGCTTATGCAGAGACTTGGAATAACTCTCTGCATCCAAAGGGTATGATTACTAGACTACAAGAATCCTTTGAGGAAGAATGAGTGCAATGGTGTAGCAGCATTGGGGAACACACACCTCCCCTAGAAGGAGACACACATGGCATCCTAGAGGTTAGAAGTATGGGAAGATCCAAGAGAACTTTGGAATCAAAGGCTCTAAATCATCCTGAATGAATCTATGATGCTATTTTCTTCGTGTTTGCTTATGAGATAGTTCTGAGTCTCCGGACAAGACAGCAGTGTTTTTTTTCCCCCTTTCCCCCCATATTGGTAAAAAGAAGAAAAGAGCAGAACTAAAACTTCCACTAAGAATGGGTTTAGCTGAAGTCCTGGAGATGTTTAAGCTGTCTCTGTAGCAAGATAGCTTCCAGGATGGAAAGGGTCCTCTAGCCAATTCCGGCTCAGGAGTGCTAAGGGAGTCTCTGGTACCAAAGGTGCTACTCAGAGTAAAAGTGGCAGAAATTGGTTTATCAGAAGTTTATCAGAAACTGCAGGCATCTGTGGCTGGGATTTTGGTTTATCCCTTTGCAAAACTCAGATCCTAAAGCGTGAGGGTGCTTAGAACTAGACTTTTTGTTAAGGCTCATCTCTTGTTCTTACACTGCCAGAGACTAGCTGTGTACAAAGCTGCTTATGCAAAAACTAAACACAGGTTTTCTACTCTGTGTTCTGGATCAGGATCAGGATCTGTGTTTCCTTTCTTATGACTGTGGCTTATGAGTATTGTAGTGCAATGAAATCAATACCAATATATCAGACTTGCATAACAATTATAAAAACATTACTCTTTCCCTTGCCCCTTAATACATTCTTCATCTACATTCTACACTGTTATCCAACAGATGTTTTTCTTTTCTAATACTGTGAGCCTGCTATAACTGCAAAAAAAAAAAAGGTCACTGCAGCAGTTTATAACTTAGATAGTGAGCTGCTCAGAGCACAGACCATCCTTCTTGAGTGTTTGGAAAACACTAAGGAGAATAAATAATGAAAGCTAGTAATAAAAGAAGAATGAAACAAAAAGTCACCACCCTCTCCACACATGGAACACAGAGTATAACACACCCACTGCAGTGCTGCTACATTTAACAGTAGTTACCCTGGAACTCTCAGGATAAAACAATAACAATGAAAAACTAAACTCTTTTGACAATTTTTTTTTCCACTTGAAAGATCCAATTAAAAAAAAAAAACGTATGCCCAAGGAGCTATTTTGGACTGTTCAGACATAATTTTAACAGAGTAGAAATGGGAGTCAAGCTGTTAGGCTTGCCAGCACGGTTCTGAAATCATAGAGAGATCCCATGACAGGACCGGGGATAAAGCCAACAGTAGCACTATTCATTAAGTTTTAGTTCACATTATACATTCAGCTCAGCCCACAGGGGGTAAAATTTCAAAACAGAGCACTGGAGATACACACCCAAATCCCATTACTCGATAATGGGATTTGTGTGTATAAAGTCCCGTGCACTGAAAATTTAAATGTAGGTGCCTAGTTTTCCATGTGACCCAACAAATCACTCAGTAGAAAACATAGCAAAGTGGAGGAGTTGTTTTGGGAACTTTCACAAGGCTTCCCTTTCCCTTGTTTGTTCATTTACCAGATAGATCCCATCATCTAAAATGTGATTTTTCAAGTATGATCAGGAGAGCTTGTTCATTTGCAGACAGATACGAGTGATGTAGTCAAAGAAATATGGAATAATAGTTAAAAATAGCTGACATACTGTATGGTAGTAGTATCTAACTACTTGATGTCGAATTCTCTCTCTCTCCATCTTGTGGCATTTTCTGAAGGGAGGAAGGAGCTAGAGACCAAGTTTAAAAAGGGTCATATAGCAAGAAGAACCCTTTATAAAAGCTGCTACTGATTTCTTCTGCCTAACCCAGACAATTGGCTCAAGGTGGTGTGCACTTGCTGCAATGAGTGAGAAAACCCATAAATAGCTAAAATACTATGAAAAATAGATCCAGGCAGCTGTGGTTTTAGAATAGTTTATATGCTATCTTTCAGCAGGTATTTGTTAAAGTAGACATGCACTCCACATTCCATGATATAGAACTCACAGAGCTACTATCATGTCATCCCCTCTAGGAGAATGAGTTTGGGCCAACAAAAAGAAGGAGAGGGAGGTGGCCATTAAAATCACCTGATTTGGTAAATAGGAAAGTTTGTTCAGAGCTGCTTGGCCTGCCGCCTATTCTGGCCAAAAGCCATCTCTTCCATATCGGTCTGAGACACAACCTAGCAGTGCACCTACATTGAGAATCATTCGACCAACGACTCAGGCCCCTGCATCCTATCCTCTCTGGAGTGGGATGGTAAATAAGGAGGGCCGTTAGTGTTGGTTCCACTTGCAGCAACTCCAGCATAGATTTTCTGCTTTCCACGTTCACAGGCTGTGCCTAGAAACCTCACCCTTCTCACCCTTGAAAGGCTCCTTCAATGCCTTCAAAAGCCAGTCCTATGGATCTCACAAGGAGGCATTTCATTGGAGTACAATGAAGGAAAAAACATGCTATGAAGGTGATTCTCTCCTTTCCACAGATTTGGTGGGAGGGAGGGAATCAGGCCCATTGTTCTCCCCTTGATACCTAATAGCAGAGATGAGCACAGGCACATGCCTCAGAGTTACTGATTCTTTACCTATTCTACAGCAGCCTGTTCAGAACTATCATGCATGTACAGTATAATATACCAAGTTTTAATTTTGTTTTTGGGAATTTCAACCTAATAAAATATTGCAACATTTCATAACCATATTTTTCTTGTACAGCTATAAACTAAGTCTCTTTTGGGACAACAGAATATTCATTGTGAATTCCCTCCTCCCTCTTCTGGTTTATGGAACCTTTACTACATGCACTTCTTCAACTGTTTGTGGGGGTAGTAGGAAAAAACCAAGACTAATTTGAAGGAGTACAGTTTACAAAGTAAACTGACTAAATACATTCACTACCCGATTTAACTGTAATTGCTCACTTAATTAAAAAATATGCCATTTCTTGGGATCTGCTTAATTCTTACCAATCCTCCTTCTATGCAGGGTTGCTCACTTTCAGTAACTTTTTTCCCAGCATGCTTTTCCAAGCATGCATTAAATTTAGTAGCCACTAGGAGCTGTATTAACTCCTGTTATGCTTTCCCTCCTAGGGTGACCAGACAGCAAGTGTGAAAAATCGGGACAGGGAGTGAGGGGGGTAATAGGAGCCTATATTAGAAAAAGACCCAAAAATAGGGACTGTCCCTATAAAATCAGGACATCTGGTCACCCTATTCCCTCTTATTCCTGAAGAGCTAGCACACTGGGGAGAGGGCTTCATTAGCAGGGAATGAGGATGGGTCCACTTCACAGGGAGGGCTAGATTTGAAGGGATAGGCTTGGCAATAAATTGAACACCAAGACCCAGATCCACAAAGGTATTTCCCATAGATTTCAATAGAAGTTAGGAGCCTAAATACCTTTGTGGATCTGGGCCTGAGAGCATGCCCAGAACGGGCAGGAGTGGTCTATTTGCCATTGTCTGGGTCCACAGTCTGTTACCCACACATAATGAGAACCTGGGCAGCACAGAGTGCAAAAGCAGCTGCACAGCTGTTCCATGATCTAGCTAAGGACTCCAAGCCCCCACACAGAGTACCAGTGTACCACACACTACTTGTGCTATATACGGATTCTGAGGCAGTGGGCCTAAAAATAATCAGATTAGGAACAAACATTCAGATTGATCAAAAGGTTCTTCTCACATAGCAAAAAATTCTGCAAAAATTCAGAAGGTGCCAACCTGGTTGTTTTCATTGATAGAGACATTAGTAACACTATTCATTCAATTTCAATTCACGTGATGAAATGCAGCTCAGTTGGTAGAGGGTACATTTTAAAAATGGGGCATGGTGCCATGCACATAGATCCTATTCTTCAGTAATTGGATTTGTGCACATACAATTTAGCCCAGTTTTCCATGTGACTCAACACATCTTTAATGACAAAAAACACAGCAAAGTCCTGGGAACTCTCACTTGGCTTCCCCTTCCCTCGTCTGTGCATTTCCAGAAGTGCCACATTATTTGGAGTGTGACTTTCAAACATAGTCAGATCATCTTGTGAAGACCAGATTGATGGGGCAGGAAGCAGAGGGAGGGGGAGTGAGACAACAATCAGAAATATAGCTGATATTGTATTAACAAACAGCTTTTTTGGAATTCTCTGTCAGTCTAATTCATTCTGAAGGGATGAAAGAGTCATACATCAAGTTCTTTTAAAAAAGACTTTTGTTTTAATTATTAAAGCAGTGCTATCAAAGAGCCTGTCTATAGGGAATTGTTTAATATCATGCTTTTTTTCTTTGGCGATAGGGAGACCATCTTATAAAATATAAATGTGTTATTTTATTTCTTCAGAGTGCTTTCAAAATGACCCTCACATTTCACAGAGATTTCTTTCTGTCCTCTTTTCTCTTTGTTTCTGGGGGTGGGTGGCGAAGGGAAGTTATTTATTTATTTTCAAAATGAGATTTTTTTTTCTTTGCATTCATTTCCACTGAAACTGTGCCAAACATATTATTAGAAGGAATCACTTGTGTATGTGTTCTCACAGGAAGACTCATGCATGAGAAGCTGGAATTTGACTATCTGCACTACTTCCGTGGGGACAACACCCACACTCTTTATTACACGGATAGTCATTTTTCTGATATCCTGTTTTATGGACTACTTCTGCAAGTGATATGTCAGGATAATGGCTTAACAAGGTCCTTCTTTTATTGTCTTGGTCCATCTGCAACATGTTAGATTTTTAGGGAACCTCAGCAACTCAAAGAGCCAAAAAACAATACTATGAGCCTGGTGAAAGAGCTCAACCCCCCTGAGAAAGGCCCTAAATCCACACCACTGAATATGCCATTATTCATAAATAACAGTCTCTCTATTCAAATACTGACAATATATTTAATGCAAACTTTGACTTGTGTTTTTCTTATTGCAGTGGTTTTCTCAGATAAAAATAGATACACAATGTATAAGTAAATGCTTAGAAGCAAAGGCTATGTAGTTCAGGCTTTGTAAACATATATGTAAAACAACAGGGTCTGGAATCAAACAAAGACTTGGCAATGAACACATGAAAATATAATTTTTGCATGTTTTTGACTTTCAAATAGCAATATTGCAATTTTGACAAAAAAGAAAAGTTCAGGATTGTAAAAATGCCAGAAAATATAATTGTGAGTGTATGTGTGAAACATCATCATGCTTTAACCTCTTTTGTACCTTTCTGCTACACACTCACATTTAAAGTACTTGAAATGTATAAAAAACACGTATAGGGTGACCAGATCTCCCCATTTTATAGGGACAGTCCTGATATGTGGGGCTATTTTTTATATGGGCTCCTATTACCCCCTACACCCTGTCCTGATTTTTCACACTTGCTATCTGGTCACCCTAAACACTTACAATAGGAATCATTTTGGGACACATCTGGAACACTCATAACTATGACAAAGTTTTAAGAGACTGTAAAAAAAAAAAGTATCTTTGCTCCTATATTTCCTTCCATATTGAGGATATTTAAGATGAAGATTGCTAAGAAATGGAGTCTGGGGTTTTCAAATCCTGTATCTGATCACAATTCTGAAATAAAACATATCAGACTGAAGCAACAGAATGCTGAAGCAGACATTTCTAGCCTCATTCTGCCCAAAACAGAAAAACAAAACATTTTGGGATTCATGTGTCTACAAAGAGTCTACAAGAATGAGGTACAGTTTGCAAATGCACTTAAATAACTTAAGAGCCTAAGTTCCATTTTCAAAATGGATTTATACATTAAGGTGGTGTCATCATTGCAGAGTTTGCTCAGGTGATCAGCACTCGGGTTGCTCAGGTGAGAAGCCACACTGCAAAGCCAAACCTGAGTTACCGTATCTGCACTGGTGTTGTACTTACCCATGTGTTGCTATGACTTCTGGGTGCATACGAAACACTGACAGATCCCACTCGTCAGGATCTAATCTGGGACCTCTGAAAGTTAGTGTATGAGCCTGTACTGCATGAGCTAAAAGCCCTATAGCTCTTAGCTCAGGCTGTAGTATACTCACTCTCTAAGTGGTCTAGGTGCCACGAGAGGAGAACAGAGCATCACATGCAGCAGGCCTGGATTATACATATCCCATGCTTCTTTGTGCTACAGTAAAATGAGCTGCTCTAGGATTCTTTCCCCCTGAATTGTGGGAAAACTTGTCTGTCTTTCTGGACACACAGGGAGAACTGGGGTGAGGCATTGGAGGACTATAAGCACTCAAATGATTTAGCCTGCATCCTCAGTGCAAAGTGGATTACCAGCCCAAGTGAAAATGGAATGAAGAATCTAATCTAGGGTTGCCAGGTGTCCAGTTTTCGACCAGAACGCCCAGTGAAAAAAGAATCCTGGTGGCTCTGGTCAGCACTGCTGACTCGGCCTTTAAAAGTCTGGTTGGCGTCAGGCAGGCTGGGGCATGGGAGGGGAGTCATGGTGTGGGCTCCGGGCATCACTCACCTCAGGTGCCTCCCGGGAAGCGGAGACGTCCCTGTGGCTTCTAGGCGCACAGGTGGCCAGGGAGGCTCCACACGCTGTCCCCGAGTGCTGGCTCTGCCCCCACAGCTCCGACTGGCTGCAGTTCTGAGCCAATGGGAGCTGCGGAACCAGCACTCAGGGTTCTGCACATTCCCCCCATCTCAGTCCCCTCAGCTTCCATTACTGAGGTTCCCGTCTAATAGGAGCCCGCACCCTGACCCCTTGCCCCTGCCCTGAGCCCCCTTATGCACCCCAAACTATTTCTGGCCCCACCCCAGAGCCCACACCCAAAGTCAGAGCCCTCACTCCCTCCTGCACCCTAACCCCCTATCCCAGCCCAAAACCCCCTCCCGCACCCTGGACTCCTAATTTCTGGCCTCGCTCCAGAGCCCACAACCCCAGCCCAGAGCCCACCCCCTCCCAAACCCCAGCCCCAGCTCAGCCACCTGGACCCCACACTCCAAACCCCCTCCCACACCAAAAACCCCCTGCCCCAGCCCAGTGAAAATGCACAAGTCAGTGAGGGTGGGGAAGAGCGAACAACGGGGGGGAGGGGGTGGAGTGAGCAGGGGGCACGGCCTTGGAGAAGGGGTGGGGCAAGAGGCAGGGCAAGCATGTTTGGTTTTCTGCAAATATAAAGTTGACAACCCAATGTAATCCATACTCCCCAGCTCTGCTAGCTAGCCTGGGTGGAAAGCACCACTGAATTTGAGCGACAGGGTTGAGGGTGTGAATGGGAGGGGGGTTATGAGCATAAGCCAGGTATAGAGCCCAGGCTAACTGTGCAGTTAAGACATACCCTTACAAGTAGGGTGACAATTTTGGTTGGACCTATTTCTGGAGGTTTTGTCACATAACAATCTTTAATTAAAGATTAATCTTTAATTCCTGGAGACTTCAGAACAGTCCTGCAAGGTTGGCAACCCTACTTAAAAGCTAAGGTCTCAATGAAGATAATAAGACTTTGGTTAGTTAGATGTTTTTGAAAATTATACCAAATAACCATATTCAAACTTTAGAGTTGTTTGGTCTGTATTTTTTGGTTCAGCTCAAAACAATGATAGGGTACAGCTACAAAGTTCAGCCTCTGAAACTTAAGGAGTGTTCAACTGTATAGCTTTGCATCATCTCATCACTACACTCACATTGTTATAAATATGTCAAGATTGTAATATTCTGAGGAAATCTAAACTATGCACCATTCCAGAAATATAGCAAGAATTGAGAGCTGAAGTTACCAAGATTGCAAGGGTCCCACTTCCAAATACTAGGAGATGAGTAACTTATAAGACAACAATGCACTATATAATGCAATGTGTCACTCATACAACTATCTCACAAGGAACTAGACTTATAGCACTGAAAATGCTATACCACCATATGAAGTTAAGGGCAGACAATAGACAAGGAGAGGGAGGTACAAAGGTATTCTAAGCACCAGCAGAGGAGAGCATCAGTTTACTATCAGTATTGAAGAACTGAGTTATAAGACAGCTTTCAAGAAGGATTCAGTTACCAGTCTTTAAGCACAAATATGTGTGTATGCTGGATTGTGACAGTTGCCACTGAATGAGAGAATGCCCAGCCAGACATGAGTCTAAGGGCACATCTATACATACAACCCTGCAGCTGCACCACTGCAGAACATCTGGTGAAGATACTCTATGCTGGCAGGAGAGAACTCTCCCGTCTTCAAAATAATACCATCTCCACGAGTGGCAGAAGCTATGCTGGCAGGGGTAGCCCAGTGGGCCAGCTTACCTGTATTATATTCATTGCTTTGTTATCCTGCTTTATTATATTTAGCAGTTATTGAAGGAACCTACAGGCTTTTATACTGTAAGATTTGGCTTTAGTAGATAGTGTGAGGCTTGAGGCCTATAACCTTTGGTATAGATAAATTCAAGTAACTCATAAGTTATAGGAAACTGAAAGTATCATGCAAGAAGGGGAATTTTGTCCAGAATACTGACATCAGCCACCCACAGAACATAGCTGGCACCAGCATCCGGAAGGTTCCAGACAGAATGTCCGACCGCAAAGGTGCCCATGACAGCAAATTGACGTGTATGCTAATAGGGTAACATCATATATATACTAACCTATAGAATACGGACACCTTAAGGGGAGGAAATACTAATAAGGACCTCTATTGAATGCATTGACATGGCAGCGTCAGCGTAACCTACTATAAAAGTAACATCTCGGGGCAGCAGAAGGTTGGGAGAGGTCAGAATGATGGCCACCAGGGAAGATGAGGACGATAACGGTGATGGAAAAGATAAGTGTAAAAAATAATGGCTAAGTAGGTTAAAAAAATAAGGGTGTAAGTATGGACGTCCAAATGTAATTTCTGTATTATCTCTATATGCCTTGTTGAATTGAAGTGTGTTTATAACTTTGCTAAATTATTAATAAATTATATATTTGTAAATATATATAAAGAGTTCCTATGGTGTAAGTGTTGCACCTGTGCACACTGGGGTTCCAAATTATATTATAATTACAGGGCTTAATCTTAGGACAAGAACCTGTTAATCCTCAAGTTACAATTATATACAACCAACTTTGGGTCAGCTTACACAGGAGAAGCTCTCTGGCTGACATAGCACTGTTCACACCAATGTTTATGTTGGTGTAACTTATGTCACTCATGGGGATGGATTATTTACGCTCCTGAGCGACCTAATTTATATTGACATAAGCTTAACTGTAGCTTAAATTTGTGGGAAGTGGTTTTACTTCAGTACATCGGACACAGGCTTAGTAAAAGTAACAAAAAAGTTGGTAAAAGAAAATCTGAAAAAGGAGTGCATCTAAGACAAAAATCTCCTTCTGACGAATTTAGCAGTACATATATACAAATCCTCCATATGACACAACAGATACATTGTGCTGTCAAAATACTCAGAGAAAAAGAAAATATGCTGCCACATACAAGTTGCTTGGCAGGATTTGGCTGACTGCACGTTTCAGCATGTACAGCAAGGACAAGGAGAAACCCCTTGGGTGACTGTATAAAGTAACTTTGCAAGTCCATAGATGGATTCATTACTTTACACCATATTCAGCAATCCTGAAATAGCCTCTGTCAGCGCTGAAGATAAGATGTTTTTTTTTTAAGAGAATTGGGTAACTAGTTACTTGAAAAACAATGTATTTATTGTGAGACTCTTGAGCCTGCTAATTCTGTTATCCTAGGAACTATATCTTTGACATTCTCTTCAGATGAATACTCTCAGAGGACTATGATCAAGGGTAGAAAAAAGCAAGAACTGAATTTCCAAACTAATAACACCCAAAATATTGAGGAAGTTTGGATAAAGATTATTTGAGTCCATCTCTAATCATAGGAGAAAACTACTAATCACATAGGAAAAATCAACTTTATTCCCAAAAAATGGACCTGCTGGGTCAAACAAATCCCCAAAGGCTAGTGCTGTGTGGAACTGAAATCGAATTTTGGTTTGGGCGGGGATGTGTTTTAGCACTTTCTCTCCAACTGAATGAATCTTTCGGGAACTTGGTCCATGTAAAAGATTAAATGTAAAATCTAAAGAATAAAAATAGTCTTTAAATAGGTGTCAGAGTGTTGCTTCGTAGCCTAAGTTTTATGTTGGAAATGAAAAGGCTTATTGGAACCGCAAGTTCATAGCCTTAAAAAGTTGCTTCATCTTTTTTAAAAATGTAGTAACATGCTATTTACTGTGAAGACCTCAAAACCCATGTTCTATCTGCTCTGCCTGGATGCTAAAATTCCCATGGTAGTTTTTATAGTGGTTTGTGCTGGGTCTTGGCCAGAGTTTCCACCCCACCATTATATGGTATCTGGTTGCCATCACTGTGCTTTGATGTGTCTGCATTTGGATGGTGCTGTATTACACTATACATTACAGTTGCACAGTGCTTTGAGATCCTGAACAAGGAAAAGTGCTATATAAAAATATTCCTTAGTAGATACTTTTGAAAGGGACTTTATGATGCCGAAGATGATGAATGTGGGTTCATTTATTCAGCACACTATTCAGCTGTGTAGGAAGTATTAGCTGTTTAAGATTTCTCATTATTGCTATGGCAACCTCCTTTCTCCACTAACCTCTTAGAACAGTACACAGAAATGCATTCACATCCCAGGCAAGCTGCATACCGCATTTGAGAATTAGAGCTCTGTTTCCCTATTGGTATGCACACATAACTCCCATTAATGTTAATTTGCCTGATGACCGCATACCAAGTTATTCTGTAAAATGTTTCTATTAGCTTGCTATGTGACCTACAGTATATTCCATTGCATGTGCATGCAACCACACACGCCATTTTGGATAAGTGTAGTTATAGTCTGAGAAATGAGAATGTAAAAATGGCATTATGTAGTTTTACATTTGTGTCTCACTGTCTTCCCCAACTTTCTTGACTTTGAACAAGATCATGCCCTTCTGCTCTACAAGTTTTGCAGAACACAAGTGCAGTCCTAAGCTTCTTCATGCATCACATGAGGTACATGAAGGGAATGGGTAGGAGGCACAGCCATGACTCTGTCTCTCTTATGTACGGCAGTATTCTGCACCCTTGAAAAGGTGTATTAATGGGTGGGAGTCCCTCTGGTGAAGTGAGGTACCTCACTGCTCCCCATATGGGCCAATGGATAAATATCACAAGCCGGCCCTCAGGAAAACCATCTGCTTGTTTTCAATCTGCTGGCTCTGTAAACTCAGCCTGGCATGTGAATGTAGACAAGTTCTTTCTGGCTTGTGCTTCATCCTCAGTAATAAAGATTCTGCAGAGCAAATTCTTCCTTTACTACACTTCTGCAACCACATTGTATGTATGGCTTCTAGTTCTTAAAAACCAGACCTCCAAAACATCCTATACAAATTTAATAATTTATATTCTTTAAAAGCAATATCCTGCTTGTTTCAGAGCCATGTAAAAATCAGAGTTTATGAATTTATGCCCTAAACCAATCAAATGTTAATAGGCAAAAATCTGATCAAGTAAGAGTAGAATCTTCCCTGCCATGAACAAACTCTAATGCTTTCAGGTGAATATGAGGATGTTTATAAATTAAGGATTCTTACTGGCACCTGCCATGTAGTCTGGGGAAGGGAGGAGTTCCCAACCATCTCCACTTATAGCAGCTTCTTTGCCAGTGACCCTAATATGTAGCAAATTAGCATAATCAGCCTTCTGAGTTTGCTCTCTGAATTTTCTGCCCACAAAATGAGCTTCCTTGATAACTTCTTTCCTCAAACATAGCTCAAAGCAAATACCACAGGAGATTCCAGTGACCTAGTGAGATATTCAGCTCATGACTTCCTCCTTCCCTCTTCAAGTTGTTTCTGTAGCTATTTGAACTTGGAGTAAGTGAAAGAAAGGGCAGTAGAAGCTAAGCAGATGGCTGTTAAATCACTAAAAAGTAAAAATACCAGGCAAAAGTGGGCACTTCAAACAGTTTTACTGTCCTGTGGGAATAGGAAGAAATCCACCAATGTGCACAGGCGGTTGTGAAGCTGTATTTGTCACAAAGTGTGTCAGTTTCAATTCACTGATATATCTAAAGTAATAGCAGATATTCAATTTAATTTTTTAAAAAGTGAGACAAAATTGTTTTAAAAAAAGACATTATCCAAATGTTTTGCAGGGATAGACAAGGATAAAATGTGGTCTGGATTTACCAAAAGATTGGTCTCAAAATTTTCCAACCCTCTCCTGTAGAAACTATTCTTCCTAGACCACACTTTGCACCCACCAGGACAAGTCCTCTCACCTGGAAGGACTCGGAAACTTGAATGGACATGTTTTCAAACAAAAAACACCTTCACTTTCTCAAAAATTCTCATTTTCCATAACATTGTGACATTTATAAATCAAAGTGTTTGTCAAAAACCATCAAAACTGTTAGTGACTTTTCAATAACCATTTCATTAAAAAAAAATTTGAAAAAATAAAAATGTCATATAATGTCAATAAGAGTCCATTTTCAAACCTGATAAAATACAAACATTAAAAATTTGATTATATTTAAAAAAATTCATCCAGCAGTACTTCACTGTAGCTCAGCGCAGCAACCAATTGCTGTCAGCTGCCTTCACTCAGCTGCTACTTGGCTCTCTGCCTGCCTCATTGTTCTCTCTAGGCCTAGATACAGAGGATATTGCTTGGATACCTAACAGTTGGCAGTCATGTGAGACACTTGTAGATGTGGCAGCATTGTCACGCATTTCTGCAACCAAGCTGAGATGTCACACATTCAACTGGACTGCAGAGATGGGCTTGCAACTCACCCGCTCAGCGTCTGGGGCTGCTCTGCCTCTCTCTGGCTAAGCCCCTACTGGATCTAAGCTAGAAAGAAACAGGGACAGAAGATGAAGGCACTGGCCCCAATCTCTCCCAGTTTTGTCCCCACAGGCACCCCAACTTCCCTAATACCCAGACACCAGCCAGCACGCACTAACAGCACCCTAGACACCTAGCACCCTCCATCACCCTCCCACGTACCCCGCTACAGCTTCCAGGGTCAGCGCAGCTTCCTGAGCTAGCACACCGCTCTTTGGGCCAGGGTGTGCTAAGGTGTTCGTAGTCATGTGCAAATCATCTGTAAATATGCAAATTCACTCTTTAATTTGCATTAAATGTCACATTTGGAGCGGCACAAAACATGAAAGAGATGACTCTGAATCCTCCAATTGTTAAGAGATGTTTAACAGTCTACTCCCTTACAGAATTAGAACTGGAGCTGTCAGCAAAGCAGCAAAAACCTGAATGAAAATGCTCTAGTGGTTAGGGTGCTAGGCTAGGACTTGAGAGCTGGGTTCAAATCCCTGTTCTATCCTGTTGGGATAATAATTCTTCCACCCAGAAGTGCAGTAAACATAAATATATTAAAGATTGTGAGGCACTCAGATATTATGGCAATGTGTGCTATATAAATACCCAAGGTACCTAAATAGATAGGCCACATGAGGAGGAAGAAGGAGCCCTTCAATTACAGGAAGACTCAGCACTAATGGGGGTCTGCAGCAGCACGTGAGCAGTTTGCCACCACCAAACAAAATCTTTGTTTTCAAATCTACCCAGATACTACCCTCTTCCTTCCATACCCCTCCTCCATGAGCTTTATAAAAGAGTTTATCACCGTACAATGTGTTTGTAGGGATGCAGAAGGGAATGCACCCAATAAGAAATAGCATACATCACATGAGCTCCCTTCCTACAGCAGCTCCACTAAGTGTTCTTCAGCAATGGAAACTGGAAAAGTCTTTTCCTTAAATAGGTTGGACTATGTGTTAGCCCAACGCACTGCCTTCTTGGATGTGTATGTACCATATCATGGTTAGTTTAATCTAAATAGGGATCTCATGGTGTGTGTGTGTGTAATATTTTTTGTGGGGGTAATATCTATGTTTTACATTTTCCTTGATATAACTGCTTTTATAAAGATCCAATAATACTTACCAAGGGCCTGGTGTTGATATTGTATGCTTTCGTTTGTGTCTATGCTTGTAAAATAAACAAATATGGTTAAAAAAAGTTAGCTCCACAGTCAATTGATTTTAGGTAAGGGGCCAAATTCTGTTCAGTTGAACTGGTGTAAAGCTGCAGTAACTCCATACTCAATTTCACTGCAAACAGATATTTATTTATTGTGTACTGAGGCAAATGAAACACTAAACAATTTTGCATGAACATTCATTCAGCTTTTGGAACAATTTTGTCAGTTTTGTGTTTGCTTTAGAAAATTAATTTAATATCAAATACTTCAGACTATTCACAGAAAAGCAATATTAAATTCATAAACATGAGTATTTGCATCATAAAACATACTAAGAGCTACACTTATCCAACTAAGGACTAGAAACCATACCATGCGACTTGTGTCCAAGCCAATCTTGAACGTCAGATATCAGATACTCGTGAAAAAGCTACAGAGAACAAATGATTCAGGTAGTAACTTTGAATTCAACAACACTGGGATGTGATGGTGAGGAAAAATAGGTCAAATTCACTAATTATCTCAGCTGTGTTGTGAAGTATGACTGAAGGAATGAACTGAGGTTTGTACCTCTCTTTCTGTTAGTTGGATATTGCCATAAGATGTACTTTCCTGTTTATGGCTTTAGCCAGGTCTCTCAGTATGCTTTTAGGCGGCACATGAAACAGGACATAAAATAATCTGTTACCTTACTTTAACAGCCCTTTATGTGAAGTCATCTGGGCCAGCTTTGAATTGGATCTGCCACTCTTGGCAAACTGAAATGTTAACATCCCTTTGATATTCTGCAGTGTTTTTGCCACAATAGATGAAAACTCACACTGGAAATCTTGGTAACAATTGCCTGCTAGGGACAGCCACATAAGGGTGGAGGGGAATTCATGGCTTGTGAAATTTCAGCTAATCCTAAATAAAAACAATAGTATGCAGTTTAATAAATTATATGAATGATGAAAAGCAACTAATCCATTTAATGGATTAAGGCAGAGAGGAAAAGAGTCTTAGCAAACCACCACTGAAATACAACACATTGTATTGCAAAGCTGGGGTAATATATGTTGGCATATATTTTAACATAAGTAAACTAGCAACTATTGGCCTAGTCCTTCAATCCTTACTCACATGAATGATCCTTACCTACATGAGTATTCCTATTGACTCCATTGAGCATTCTTGTATGGGTATGAGCCTTCTGGACCGTATGAATAAAGGTTGCAGTGGGTTGCCAACCCTCCAGGATTGTTCCGGACTCTCCAGGAATTAAAAATTAATCTTTAATCAAAGATTATATTATGTGCTGAAACCTCCAGGAATATGTCCAACCAAAATTGGCAATCCTATTGCAGAATCATGCCTTTAAATGTTTAAATATAAAAAATGTAAAGTCTAGCACCAGCTTTCCTGCAACTACAACTATGTTCTTTTTTGTAGTTCATTATGTATTAAAAACCCATTGGGTTAATTGCGTTTCTGTAGTTTTTAAAATATTTACTGAAAATAATTTTGTAAATATCCCTTAGAAGTAAAATAATAATAATAATAGTAATAGTAATAATAATAAAACAAACCTCAGCAACTTTCAGATGAAAGGAAATAAGACCTTCAGTTCCCTTTAAAAGCAAGAGGCCAGAAACTATCATAACCATCTACAATGTAAAGCAGTTTCCATTTGTAAAGACAATGACCATTTCAGCTCTGGGTAATGGACTAGAATATCTCAAAGATCACTTCTAACTCTATTATATGTGCCTGAAAGGCATCTGTATAGCATTGCATGATTGAAGAATACTCAGTACAGCAGCCTTTAATATAGATGCATCCATTTTAAATGAATTATTTTTCTCTCCTTTGTTCCTTTTTGTCTAGAAAAAACCCTTGACTTTTTTTTTTTTTAATTTAAAAAGGACACTACTTCCTGGACTTCACTAGCAGTCTCACAGACTTGAAAGTGTAGAGATTTGCACTTCAGGCAAGATGCTGGGATTTAAAGTACAACAGCTATGTGGTTTAAAATAAGGTCAAAGAACCAAGCAACCTTAAACTTTTAAGTATTAATATTCAGAGCAATGATCTCCGGCAGCTACACTGCTTGAGCTTTGTGTGTTCCCTGAAAAGCCTCAGTTTTCAAGATTGGCCTTAGAGGGTGGAGTTACTTTCTGTAGAGTGTTAACAGAATGACATGAAATGGCTGACTTACTTTTCAATGTTTGGATTAACTGGGCTGTGGTAAGGCCATAGTATGAAGTGGCTTGGAAGTTCCAGTGAGGTTAATACTTGGATCTCATAACAGTCCCTTGTGAGACATCTGTAAATGATCATAATGCAGCAAGAAGCTGTGAGCAGGAGAAAGCATTTGGCTAAACAAAACCTCATCCAAAGTTACAGTTCTCTTTTTATTCTGCTCTTCAAGCTCCACTTCCTGTTATAAACAAATCCACATACCAGATATGAATGTATGGAAAATTGGAATGGTCCCTTTACAGCAGCCTGACACTGATTATGAAGTTCAGCAAACTTATTAAAATGTGTTTATAAACAATTTTTTTCTGACATTCTCAGGACATTTAGAATTGAGTGCTTTAAGAATAGTAAACACTGAGAGCTCATTTCATCCAATTTAGAAATACAAAGAAATAACACATGGAAAAAAGACATACTATTCCTGACTTGTTTGACATGAACCATTGAATGCTATAGACTGATTTTCCCAGCATAAAAGCCATACCCTGGAATAACTACTAACTCACTATTTATGGTAAAGAAAGATACTTTCTAAGAAAGCGGTATGCATCTTCAAACAGCTTGCTTTTGTATAAACTTCCTAATAAGCACTAGAATATTCGAAGCTGACCAAATGAAGCTCATCTGAATTTCCTGAGATATTCTCTCCCTCCTCCATGCCAAGCTTTTCTTTCCAATAGAATTGAATCTCCTCTCCCCCACCCCCATCATTGCAGTCTGATTTCTCCCATGTCTACTCCCATCTTCTTCAGTACAATTTGATCTCTTGCTGATTCCCTACCTAGACCTAGTGGCTCCTTTGTTCATCTGACACCACATCTTTACTGTATATACACACCACTTGGATTCCTTTTATATTGTTTAAATGGGAAGTTACAATTTCACCAGTGGGTAGCAGTATTATTTTCTACACACAGATTCTTATTATGTATGGTTGCCTTTAAAGGAATACCTCTGTGCTGCAGTCTAATAAAACTACAGTGTGTGGGTGTGATATAATACTTGGTTCATAAATCCCATGATTAGATACACAAGTGTTAATACTAAAAGACAATAGTAGGATTAGAACATGAAAAATAGTGTATTCAGTAAACACTTTACTAAAAACCATCCATGCATGAGAAAGTTTCAGTAAAGACGACAAGTAAAAATCATACTTATTAAAGCTTACAGCTCATTCTCTTTGAATTATCATCTATTTTCCTGTGAATCAAGAGGTTATGACATCTGGAGGTTATGGAAAAGTGTGTGCAAGGGAAGCTACATGGCTTTGTCCATTAAAGCCTTTTATATGAGAAGGTTCCTCAGTTACTGCACAAAGTGAGTTTCTTCGAGATGTTGTCCCTGTGGGTGCTCCACTTTAGGTGTCTTGGCGCCCTGCGCTTGTAATCAGAGATTTATAGTAGCAGTGCCCCGGTTGGCCGCGCCACTCTGTGTGGCTACTTAGCAGCCAACTGTCCCTCGGTTCCTTCTCTACCCCAGAGAGTCAGCAAGAAGCTCTGAAGTACAGGGGAGGAGGGAGGGTAGTGAAGCACCCACACGACAACCATCTTGAAGAACCTCAGTTACTGCACAAGGTGAGTAACCTTTTCCTCTTCTTCGAGGAATGTCCCTGTGGGTGCTCCACTCCACGTGACTATGGAGCAGAACCCCTCGATGGAAGGAGGGGCTTCAGGGTATCTTTATTGATGGTGGATAGCACAGAGTGTCCAAACAGCATCAGCAGAGGAATGTTGTTCCAGGGCATTGTGTCTGGTAAACATGTGGGCCGAGGCCCAGGTAGCTGTCCTGCAAATGTCTACGATAGGTATGTTATTGAGAAATGCTACTGATGAGGATATCACTCTGGTAGAGTGCGTATGAACCCCAGCTGGAGCTGGGATGTTGCTCTGATGATAGCACAGGTGGATACAGCCAGAAACCCACTTAGAGAGTCTTTGTTTAGAGATGACCTCACCCTTTGATCACTCAGTGACTGATAAAAAGAGACGTGATGATTTTCTAAATGACTTTGTTCTTTTTAGGTAGAAGGCCAGAGCTCTACGGACATCGAGAGTTTGAAGGGATGCCTGCCTGGCCTCAGCGTGGGGTTTTGGGAAAAACACATGTAAGTAAATGGGTTGGTTTAAATTAAATGAGGAGGCTGCTTTAGGTATAAATTTAGGGTGGGCTCTTAGAATCACTTTGTCTTTATGGAATGTGGTATAGAGCAGGTGTGCCATTAGTGCCTTATGGAAGGAAACTTTCATCAATAGATGTAGCAAAGAGCAAGTTGCAAGGAGTTCGAATGGTTTCCCCACGAGGGTGCGTAGCCCGAGATTAAGGTCCCATATAGAAATAGGGGGCTTTAGGGGAGGGTAGATGTTGGTCATGCCCTGAAAGAATCGTTTAGTTGTTGGATGAGCAAAGATCATTGTTCCATCTAGCTTATGTAGTAAGGTAATAGTGGATAAGTGCACCTTTATGGAACTGATGTAGAGGCATGATATTTTAAGGCCTAGTATATAGTCCAGGATCCTAAGTAGAGGAGAGGAATGAGGAGATGTGTGGGTAGCCTCACATCAGGTGCAGAATTGTACCCACTTTTGAGTGTATATTTTCTGTGTGGTCAGCCTGCGGCTATTCATGAGAATGTCTTTAACTTCCTTGGAATAGTCATTATCCAGCCCCTGTAGCCATAGAGTAGCCAGGCCTTGAGGTGGAGAACTGCTAGGTTGGGGTGATTGACTAGGCCAGCATCCTGTGTCAGGAGGTGAGGAAGTAGTGGAAGAATTTGAAGCGGTTTCATCGCCATCTGTCATAGGTATTGGAACGACTTCTGTCTGAGCCATATGGGTGTGATGAGTATGACACTGGCCTTGTGCTGTCTGATTTTGTGCAACACCCAGCTCAGTAGAGGAATCAGGGGAATGTGTACATTAGCGGTGCTTCCCATTTTGTGAAGAGAACATCGCCCAATGAGTGGTGCCCAAGCTCCGCTCAGGAGCAAGATTGAGGGCATTTCGTATTGTGAGCTGTTGTGAATAAGTCTATAGTAGGGAACCCTCACCCCGTTGAATACGGTCATGAGGGTTGGGTAGTGCATCTCCCACTCATGGGTTTGTGAGAAGTGTCTGCTTAGCCGTGATATTCTGAAGTCCTGGCAGATAAGCAGCAGAAATGTCTATCTTGGTGGATATGCACCATTGCCATAGGTGTAATGCCTTGATGCAGAGAGGGTATGCTTGAGCTCCGCCCTGTCAGTTTATATAAAACATGCAGGCTGTGTTGTCCGCAAGGACTTTGATGGTATTGTTGCGGATGAGTGGAAGGAAATGTTTGCATGCTTTCCTGACTGCTTGGAGTTCTAGTATGTTTATATGGAGGTTGGGGACCAGCATCCCTGGACAGTGTTGCTGTCCAGATGGACTCCCCCTCCCACGAGGAAGGCATCTGTGATGATTGTTATAGTGGCAACTTTTTGTTAAAATTTGACCCCTGAGCAGAGGTTTTGCAGTTGCATCCACCACTTGAGGGAGTCCTTCACTCTGTGGGGCATAGTGAGCCGTTTGTGAATGCCTGTGTGGTATATAACAGGTGAGGAGCCAGGCCTATAGGCATCTCATATGAAGTCTGTCATGTTTGACTACATAAATTGTAGCAGTCATATGCCCAAGGAGTTGTAGGCAGGCCCTGACAGATGTTTAGGGGGTTTCTGATTGTTGTTATCAGCCTGGTTAGGTTGAGGAATTGCTGTTGGGGTAATCTCACTTGTGCTGAGAGGCAGTCAAGATAGGCCCCTATAAACTCTAGTTGCTGGACCAGGACCAAGGTGGACTTTTGGACGTTTATTTTAAACCCAAGGTTGGTGAAGAGGGTTATAGTAGTTTGTTTGGCTTGTACTGCCATATGCGGAGTTGGCGCTCTTATAAGGGAGTCATCCGAGTATGGGAAGATAATTACCTCTAGCCTGTGGAGGCAAGCTGCAGCGACATCTAGGACCCTGGAGAATACCCTTGAGGCTGTCAATAATCCAAAAGGTAGCACTTTGTATTGGTAATGTTGATGGCCTAGTGTGAAGCACAGGAATCTTCTGTGCACTGGATGAATGGTGACATGAAAGTAGTCATCTTATAGGTCGAGCGATGAGCGCCAATCTCCTTTCTCTAATGCCAGGATTATGGTTGCCAGGGTTACCATTTTGAAGTGTTGCATCAGTACAAACTTGTTGAGTCTGTGTAAGTCCAGAATGGGTCGCCATCCACTGTTCTTCCTCTGTGTGAGAAAATAATGAGAATAAAACCCTCTTTCCCTCTGTTGGAGTGGTACTATTTCCATGGCTCCTAGTTGCAGGAGATGGTTTATTTCCTACTGCAACAGGGTCTTGTGAGAGGAGTCCCTGAAGAGGGATTGGGAAGGTGGGTGCCTAGGGGGAGTAGAAATAAATGGAATAGAGTAACCCTTCTGGATGATTTCCAGCACCCATTTGTCCTTAGTAATGTTGTTCCAGACTGGGTAGTGTGATAGCAGATGGTCTCCAAAGAGACTGAAGGTCATCTGATAATCTGGCATGGGAGAAGATAGAGGTCTTGAGCCCTCGACCAATACTTCAAAAAGATTGATGGGATGTTGAAGATTGAGATGTTGATCCTGGTTCTGCCTGTCCATCACTTGTTTTTGATTGTGGCATTGATCATATTGTCTCTGGGGTTGCGAGTACGGGGCGGGGTGGATTCTTTGGGTATAGAATCTGCCCTGTTTTTTCTTGTTCTGGGGAATGTAAATACCCAAGATCTTCAAGGTTGTTCGTGAATCCTTTAAGGGCAGGTCCTTAACTGTGGCTTGTACTTTCCTAGGGAATCCAGAGAGGTGGAGCCATGATGCTCGACACATGACAACTGAGATGGCTATGGATCGGGGTCCCATGTAGGCAGAGTCGAGGGAAGCCTGCAAGGCTCTTTTGGTGAGTAAGGAGCCCTCTGGAAAACTGGCTTTGTATTGTTTCTTTGCTTCTTCTGGCAGTTGATCAATAAAGGATTTCAATTTGTTGAACAAGTTGTAGGTGTACTTTGCTAAGAGACCTGAATAATTTGCTATACAAAATTGCAATGAGGCAGAGGAGTAAGATTTGCATCCAAAAAGGTCAAGACTTTTCATAAGGCTTGTCATAAGGTGTAGTTTTTGACTGGGGTTGTTTTCCCCTTTGGTGCACTGCCTCTACAATCAGTGAATTAGGAGATGGATGAGTGGATAGGAACTCAGCTCCTTTCGCTGGTACATAGTATTTTCTGTCTGAGCATTTACAGGATTGTGGGACAGTGGCAGGTGTCTGCCATATTGTCTTTGCAGGGTCCATTATGGCTGAGTTAATGGGCAGAGCTATCTTTGCTGACAGGGATGCATGCAAGATGTCAGTAAGTTTGTGCTGGGTCTCTGGCAGCTCTGCTAAAGAGATGTCCAGAGATTCTGCAACTCTTTTGAATAAATCCTGGAAGGACTTGAAGTTATCTCCTGTGGTGGGATGTGGTGGCGTAATTGTTTTGTCCGGGGATGAGGACAAAATATGCGTGGGTGGCAGTGTATCACCTTCAGGAGTCTCTTCTGGCTCCCCCTCCTCTTCCTCCTGGGCCTCCAATAGTGATGGGTTAGTGGGTGAATGGGACCGGGTGGCCCTTGGATTGGTGGGGGTTTATGGTTCTGGGCTCTGTAGATTACCCATGGGTCCCAGTATGGCCAATTGGGTGGCATGACAATGGACGGTGACATCCACGGTTGTGCCTGCCAGCTTTGCTCTTGCAAAGGCAGTTGTTGGTGAGAAGGTCCCAGTTTCGGGGAGGCATGATGAGGGGTTCCTGGCATAGAGGAGATTGCCAGGTCTGCCTGTGTGGTGAAGGGTTGAGGTACTGGGAAGATTGGTGCTGTGGATGGCAGCGTAGTATGCGCTGATGGTGCCAAGGTCTTGTTAGGCTGTGTATATGCAGCAGGTGGCACCAAGGAGTTCTTTGGCACAGTCGGTGCTGAGCTAGGGAGCTTAGCTTTAGTTCATGCAGCTGAGGGACAGCGTGGCTGCGTCGGTGCCTTGGCTCCTCGCGACGTCTCAGTACCACATTCCCAGTGCCTCTCGGTCCGAGGTTCTTGGTGCCATTGGCATTGGGGCAGATTTTTAGGGGGATCTCTGGGGCAATGACTGCGACTGACATTTGGTTGCTTTCCTAGTTGCAGGGTCCTTACCCACGGTTTGGGTGTAGCCCTTGTCTGAAGCTGTTGCTGGAGACCATTTGCCAGGAGGAGTCCTGGACTCTGGGTCGGAGGCTGGCCTGAGGGATTTCTCTTAGTTGGATGTCTCTGTCTTTCAGTGTCCTGGCAGATAATTTTTTGCAGTGTGGACGCTTCTGTGGTATACGGGTTTCCCCGAGACAGCGGATGTACTGAGCATGGCCATCCGATACAGGAATTGATAGCCTGCAGGTCTGAGAAGGTTCAGGGCTATAGAGAAATGGCCATAGTTCAGTCACCGTTGGCAGAGACCTGCCGGTGGAAGTGGGAAGCGAACAATTTTTTTTAAGTGGTTAAATAAGGTCAGGGAACCACAGAAAACTGACAAAAGGGATAAATAAAAGTGGGAATATAAGCAATTTATTAAATGGATGGGGGCGCTGCTGTTGCTCCTACTCAAGCCAAAGGCAGTAGAGAAGGAACTGAGGGATGGTTGACTGTGCATGCTAAATAGCTGCTTGGAGTGGCACGAGATGGCTGCCACGCATGCACGGCCAACCAGGGCACTGCTACTACACATCTCTGATTACAAGCACAGGGCACCAAGACACCTAAAGTGGAGCACCCACAGGGACATTCCTTGAATAACCACCATCCCTTCCTCACCTCTGAGGTAATAGTTGACTTTCCCTTCCTCCGGGTACTGAACAGATGCGTAGACCTTAAAACTATGTAGCATAGTGGGTTCATTCCCTTCTATTCCATGTACATTTCAGGAACATTAAAAAAGAGCAACCTCCTTTTTTGCAGGCTACAGACTTTAGCCCGGAGAAAATTAGTGACTCTAATCCTGTTTAGCACTTGAATTCTAGTCACTTGTTTGCTAAGTACATAACTGTTATTCCTTGAGTGCAAATCCTCATTACTTATCTGTGGACTGGTTTTGTTATGCAAGGTGGGGAAGGTCAGGAATTGGGGAGGCCAGAAAGGGATTGTGCTATGCAGTCAGACCTCAAAGGGGCTCCTTACATAGGCAAGTAAAAGGACTGGGAGTGGAAGAAAGGTTCTGCTTCTACATGGATCATATGCTTTACCTCCCTTTCACTCACTTGGAAAGGGGCCCACTAGGATCACAGAGACTACTTCAGCCAATAGTTATATTACCTTTTGCTTATTACACATGCTGAAGTAGCCTCTGTGAAAGCAATCCAGTACTATTCTGCAGTTGGGGAAGGGTGTATTCCTTTCTCCAATCCCCTGCAGCAACCTCCAGGATCTCCACAGTAAACTTACTCGGCCTGAGTGCTGAGAAGGGGATTTCTCCCATAAAGCTAAAGCTTTATTTCCCAATTTCACATGAAACAGAACAAAATTATGAATAGGAGACAACGATGAAAGAAAGGCTCATCTGGTTACAATTTCATAAACTAAATCACACATGTTAACACACAGTGGAATCTTTTGTGCTCTCCCCAACATGCTATGCATGCGAGCTAAGTGGAGATTATTCCATAGTGCATGAACATGTCTCTCACTCACCAGTACCAGGGTTTCAATAGATGTGCAGGCACTACAGAAGAAAAGAGTAGGAGGGAGAAGTTAAAAAGGGTAGAGAAGGTGTAAAATAGAAACATTTTCAAACAACCTAATTCCTCTTATTTCCCCCTCTGTATGAGAAATTTACTTATAAACGTTAAAATAGCCCAAGGATACATTAATTTAAGGGCTATTCCTGTAAGCTGCGGAGTGTCTCCCTCGAGGCATTGAGCATCATGTTGTCAGTGAAGGATGCTCAGCACCTCCTAGGGACACTGAACATCTAACAGGATCAGCCCCATCTCTCCAGCTATAGGATCCAGTGCAAGTTCAGTTATTTTCAACAATTGCTTTATTCCCTAGCCTTAAAAGTCAAACAAAGAAATCCTCATAAATCCCCCACCTATATTTGATCTCTATTAGGATCTCCACATGATTTTAAGTACTTTAAAAACCAATAGATAAAACATTTTCTAATTAAGCAAGTTACATAAAGCCCAATGTAGTCATCATATAATTGCTTTTTTCCTAATTTCTGCCATTGACACTTGCTGGTGGGGTTTATTACATGGCAGCAGTAATGGATCACAGGGCTTGTTAACTTCACACCTCAAGGAACTTTTGCCTATGAATACAATACTGCACTCAAACATGGCTTAATATACATATATATTTTCTTCGAAAAAATTCTCTAAATTCTTGATAGGTGTGTAGAGTCATTGCTGTTAATGTTTATCACTGCTGCAGAAAGTAATATTAAACTCACTTTTTTCAGCTAAACTTTCCAACAGCGGCAACTAAAAACAAAGTAGAGAAGAGGAAATCAGAAAAAAAAAGAGGTAAACAAGCAGGAAGAGAAAGGAGGAAGGAGTGGTAAGAGATGAGAAAGGCGAGAAAGAAAAAGGGAACTTAAAAAACAAACAAACATGATTTGGTATCTGGTAGAAAAGTGCAAGCCTGTTTGAAGCATAGAGGAAAATAGATGAAGGCATGAATCCAAGAATACGAGGAAGAAACAAAAGGAGAAATAAGGAGAGATCATTGGAACCCCTACAGGCTCCAAGGGGGCAATTCCACTATACATATAGCTTGGTGAATGAATTAATTTGGTGTCCATCTACAACTTTACAGAATTGTTTAGTTTTCTTCAGGGAGCAATTAACTAGGGAATTAAGAGAAGGGAAGAAAAGTTTCTGCTGATATCAACTGACATTAAAAGTATACTAAAAACAAACGCGGATTAGACCAAAAAGAGAAGAGGTTTCTTCCCATCGCATGTCATTAGGCAATAATTTACCATTAGGAAAGTTGATTAGACTAAAGGCTCAGCTGTTTTAGATTAATTCCAGATTGGACAAAGTATTTGGGAATTTGTCCTTCTGATATATGTGGGCAAATCATCCTTTTTAAATGTGTTCACCAGCAGTCACTTGAGATCACAGTTTGGCGTTTTGCTAGGTCCTAAGCTACTTTTAGATCATAAAGTAGCAGTAACCAGGACTGGAGCCAGAGGCAGTTTAGGCCAAAGGTTTCTTTTGCAAAAACTGAACAGTGAATCAAAGCCCAATATCTATGATTAAGATTATATTTCTCCAATGGCCAAGGAACCTTTAAAAAAAATCATTCAAATTTTAGTTTAATGACATTTTTTCCAGAACTGTTAGAACCATGCTGATTACAGCCACACCACTTGATCACAAACTAACAGTTCTAAGCTAAACCTAAAACACCTGTAGCAAGTGTCACAGAGTACACAGGCTCGGTGTTCTAGTAAGGCTCTGAATGAATTCAGATTGGACTCCCTGGCAGTGTCTTCCCCACCACCTTCAGGGCACACTCTCACTAGGGCAAGCTTCCTTGGGTCTGACCTCACAGCATTCAGCACCCCTGTTTCACACCGTGATCTTCCCACAGCGAGTCCACCTGAAATCCCAAAGGGGCCATGCACCCCAACTCAGCCAGCGAGGTAAAACAGAAGAGATTATTAGTTGTCTGGAACACAGCATAGAACAGATCTTATTAGCACAAAAAGCAGGAAGTTACAGCAAAGTCCATTTGGTGGTGGATCCAGAGCTCACCCACCTTGAGTGACAACCAGGAGATTGACCTGGTCATCTGGCCTCCATCTCTCACTTAGTTCTCCAACACTTCCAGCTGATTCTTGTAGAGGATTTTAGAGTAGCAGCCATGTCAGTCTGTATCCGCAAAAAGAACAGGAGTATTTGTGTCCATTTTATTGATCTCTATCAAGCATTCTTAAAACTACAGTATCCACCTGCTGATGTGAAAAACAGATTGACAGAGACAGAAGAGTACCCAGAAGTCACCTACTACAAGACAGGCCCAACAAAGAAAATAACAGAATGCCACTAGCCATCACCTTTAGCCTCCAACTAAAACCTCTCCAGCACATCATCAAAGATCTACAACCCATCCCAAAAGACAATCCTTCACTCTCACAGATCTTGGGAGACAGACCAGTCCTCACTTACAGACAGCCCCCCAACCTGAAGCAAATACTCATCAGCAATCACACACCACACAACAAAAACTCTAACCCAGGAACCTATCCTTGCAACAAAGCCCGATGCCAACTCTGTTCACCTGCACATCTACCAATGTGATATATGTCATCATGTGCCTCCAATGCCCCTCTGCCAGGTACGTTGGCCAAACCGGACAGTCTCTGACATCAGGAATCATAACATTCAAAATCCAGTAGGAGAACACTTCTCTGATCACTCAGTAACAGACTTAAAGGTGGCAATTTTTTAAACAGAAAAGCTTCAAAAACAGATTCCAACGAAAACTGCTGAACTGGAATTAATTTGCAAACTAGATACCATTAACTTGGGCTTGAACAGAGATTGGGAGAGGCTGGGTCATTACACAAATTGAATCTATTTCCCCATGTTAAGTATTCTCACACCTTCTTGTTAACTGTCTGAAATTGGCCATCTTGATTATCACTACAAAAATTTTTTTCTCCTGCTAATAATAGCTCATCTTAATTAATTAGCCTCTTAGAGTTGGTATGGCAACTTCCAGCTTTTCATGTTCTCTGTATGTATATATATATCTTCTTACTATATGTTCCATTCTATGCATCTGATGAAGTGGGCTGTAGCCCACGAAAGTTTATGCTCATATAAATTTGTTAGTCTCTACAGTGAACACAAGAACTCCTGTTCTTTTTGTAGAGGATTGGCCCCCACCATGAGTTGCCAAGATACAGAGTTTCAGCCATTCTCTGTACCAGGCAGCCAGATGGCAGTCACACCTGCCATCTAGGGGTCTCTGCAATGCTCACATATCCTGTCTCATCACCTAGATATCTGAGTAATACATAGGGGAAACTGAGGCACACAGTATTCAGATAAAACATTAAGCACATTCGCACTTCATCACAGCAAGTATTTCAGGAAATCATGCTGAGCATTGAGAAATAGGCCAGGCACCAACTCCCATTGGCATTCATTTTCATTGGTCAGCTTTAGTCCTCCAGCCTCAATCCAGTTCCTTCCAGGTCTGAAAGAAGTGTGTTCTCTCTGTCAGGGCAGCTACTTTCTGAAGCCTGCTTCCTTTCCTTTATTTCTTGCTATCGCCTGATTATTTAATATAGCCAGGATTTTCTCTCCAGGCTTGATATTTCTGGCATGATTATTTGAAATTCCTCTTGTTGGCTCAGACTATAATTCCTTCCTGCCCAGCCCCACTCTTGTGTTTGCATACCCCAGTTCCCAAACAGAATGCCCCTTAGAATGGCATCATCAGGCCCATTTGGGAAAAACAAAATTCCTCCCTTCCAGGGAAGAAAAACACATTCCACCACTATATTTCACCTGGGAGTGTAGGACTGAAGGGCCAAACCATTATTCAGGTATTGACCTTTTTCAGGCTATTTAGACATCTGAGAGAGTCATAGACCACAACTAAGATGAACTGGTTACTGAAGAGACAGTAACAGTCCTGTCACCTGCAAGGCATTCCTTCTCAATCACACAGCAAGCTTTGTCCCTTGGAAATGATTTGGAACTGTAATAGATGCCTTGCTATATTGTCCTCCTAGGAGAATACAGCCCCTATTCCTCCTCAGGAGTGTCTGTAATAGGATTCCCTTATTGAAATAACATTTATACAAGACAAACTTACTATGCAGGTAGTCCTTAAGAGCCTTTTCACAAGCTTCTGTCCACTGGACCTTTTTAGAGGCTGCATTCTGGGTTAAGACAGTATCAAGGCTACTACCTGAACTCTGGCACAAATCTCCTACAGTAACCTACAAGACCCAGGAAGGAGACACCCTTACTACCGAGATACAGGCCTTACAAAACTGGTCATAAATCTGATAATTAAAGTACAAGTTTATAGAACAAATATCAGGGTACAATTTTCTTTTTCTTTTTTTTTTACTTATTGTATATGTGGTGGGATTAGTCATCACATCCTCCTCCTTTAACTGGGAGAATATTGCCCCATTGTTAGACTACTATATAATCCAAATGTGTTGCAGTATATTAGCTGAGTGGTTAAATGGCTTGTCCATTAACCTCTGAATGGTTACAGGAGTTCCATGCTGTCCAATAGTTTGTGAAAATGAAATAACCTCCATGTTAAAAAACGCTATTTTCTACCATTATGAATGGGGTCTGCCAGTAACCTAAATAATGAAGTATCATGGTTCTCCAGCTTATTTATCAACTGGAAACATTGGGACATGGAGTATACAAGCAAACAGAGATGGTATTTACTTTACTCTAATGTAGCCATCTGGGTTAGAAACAAAGACAATAGGGCTTTGCCATACATTTTGGGATGCCTCAGTGATTACTAGTTAAGCGTAGACTTACCACCACTTGGATTTTTCTCAGGAGTTGGTGAGAATTCAACCTATCCCATATCCTTTATCTTGCACAGGGCTTTTGCCTCTCAAACTGTAGTTTCAACCCATTCAAAAGGGCAATTATTGCAATTTTTGCCTTACTATCAAACTGTATTAGGTACTCCTGAGCTTGGCTTGCTCCAAGTAAGTGTGGAAATGAAGTTTGAAGGTACTTTGAACTGGGAAGCATTGAGCACTTTGTGAGCTGTGTGTAGGTGGCAAGAAATTAGTTCATGGAGTCTTCCTGTACTCAACACAGCATGAGATGAGCACTGCCAATTTTATCGTTCAACTGCAAATGCAAAGAAACTGCAATGGTAACAAAAATCACTTTTCTTCCTTGGTGACATAAACTTTAAGATAGAGAAGGTTAATCCTGCACAAGTCTCAGACCTGTGCTTCTACACCACAGGAGTGTGCTTGTCAGAATTAGTTTGCTGTAAAAAGTACATGGTGGACAAAGAAAAAAAGCTGAACTAAGGCATATTATTTGAGAAGAGCCCTGCTTTCCACCTGTTTCCACTGAGATTGTTTACAGACTTGTGCTGTAGCTCTGCTAAGGGAAAAATAGCTGAGTTTTCAACATGCATCTATATGCTCATCATTTCTATAATATTTCATGACCTTGATTAAAAAAGCCTTGTCAGAAAAGAACAACCCTAAACATTATTTTTCTTTGCTGTAAATTTACACTGCTCACACTGTGTCAGCATTTCAGTAACAAGGACTCAACTCAGCACTGGCAGAGAAGCCTAGCATACAATTAGCTGTTGGAAGGGGAAAAGGCTCCTTATATATGTAAATGTGCAAATAAGCATGTCAGTCCCACTGGCACTTTATAAATTGATTTTCTTGGAAAATACAGTGGGCTCAGTGGCACAAATGCAGAATAGTTATATAGCATATGTGTTCACATCATCCCTTCAAAGTATTCTAACCCTTGGATTCTAAGGGCAATTAGGATGCTTGCAAAGAATGACTCAGACCTCTGCACTGCCCAGAGTGGCCCCAAATCCCCTCTCCCCTTGGACTTGCTCTGGGAAAGAGTTCTGACCTAGTTACACATTGAAGTTACCCTGAATCCTCCCCGGCTTGCTAGAGCACTACCATCAACTCTTATCCAAAACATGGAAAACCTTCCAGCCCTTGAAATGATTAACACCTACAGATTGATCTATCATCTAAGGACTAAAGCTTCATGTTTTGAGCCTTGAATATATCTATTTCAACTCATACTCATTGAAAATTAGTCTCTGCATTGCAAGATGTGTTATATGTGAATCATTCCTATTGTACTAGATATACTGGACAGTAGGGCCATCCCTGGGGGCGGTGTGCGTGGCCTGAGACGTAGGTGCAGAGTTTCTATCTGCCAGGTTGTGCTTCCCCCTGGCTCCGCCCCCACTCCACCTTTCCCCCAAGGCCCCACCCCACCCCGCCTCTTCCGTGCCCAGTTCCGCCCCCTCCCTGAGCACGCTGTGCCCTCGCTCCTCTCCCCTCCACCGCCAGCGCCTGCAGACCCTGCAAAACAGCTGATCAGTAATAGGCGCTAGAGGGAGAGGGAGGTGCTGATTGGTGGGGCCTGCTGGCAGGCAGGAGGCGTTGGGGGGGATGATGGGCAGGTGGGGGGGGGAGGAGCCCCCCAATCTCCTGCCTGACCTCCCTACCCATCTCCTCACGAAACATGGGGTCGCCCAAAGCCTGAATCCCGGGGCAGTCACCCCAATTTGCTGTACCCTAGGGATGGCTCTGCTGGATGTTAGCAGTTATTTACTGTCCTTGGGCCAAATTGTGCAGTGCTTAGTCCTTAGTGTTGGCAAACACCTACAGAAATCAATGGAAGCTTTATCTGAGGAAGGAGTACAGGTTTCACTTGGATACAAAATCACTTACAAGACTGGATTCCACGGTGCTTGGATTCAAAACTTTAAAATTCTAGTCAGCATGAATCTGGGAAAAAATAATATTTAATGAATAGTCTTCATCTGTGCCATATGATGGCTATTATAATTACAAACGTAAGTGACTGGAGCAAAATGAGAGCTGGGTTATATGCAAAAGCTTTAGTTGAGTATACTGAAATAGTGGGATTCTCAATGAAGCTGTCCAAGTATTGTATGTACTACCAAAAGAAATGGAATGGGTGGTGGAGCAAAATACCATATTAAGTAGTGATGGACAAAACAATATATTTTCAGGTTTGGTTTCAGATAAGACTGAACATTTAAATGTTTATTGAAATTTTATCCAATAGGTCTTGAAATCAGTTTTTCTTTCTTTACCTTCCCTCCTTTGAAACAAACCACATTGTCTCTCATCCCCCTCTCTTGAATTACCAGCTCCATTTCTTTGGCCTCAGCTCCCTTATACCAACTTCAAGGAGATACCCAGGCCAACAGTTCCTCCTCCTGCTTGACTCTAAATAAGCCCAAATGACCTTCTAAGTTAATTTTACTGACCTCAACCCCCCAGCAACAGCCCCTTGATCAAGACAAATCCCCATTACTATTTTTGGTCTGGCAAGCTGTGGTATTGAAATTCTGTCTACTTCAAGGCTCCCTAGGTCAAAGATGGCCTAGCATGTACTGTTTCCTGTCTGACCTTGAGGAATTCCAAACCTTGCAGGATTTTAAGAGAAAATCCAACCCAGTAGACACTGGGAGACCTATTGTGACCGAATATTGATTTTGGCAAAGGTACGAAAAGGACGTGGACTGATCCAAAATTAATAAAAAGGCTTGGAGGCCAGTCAGTTGAAGATGCAGGTTAAGGCTCCAGCCAACTCTTTTTTTAAAATCCATACTTCATCTCTTTCCAAAGAAAGGTCATTTTTGTTAGTTTAATACTGTGTGTCAACTTGCATCTCTTACCACCAGAATAATTTGGCTAGACATAAAGTAAGCAGCAACTCAGTAGTATCCAACAATTATTACCAGTGTCTATGTTTATTTCTATCCACTGGTGCATATTTGGTTTGTGCTCACAAACTGTTGGAACTGCAGAACTAAAATGTATACAGTATTTGTGAAAGAATTTCTATGTATTTTGTGACTCCAGGCTACCATTTGTCATTTTAGCTAACAGAATGAAATGTAATAACCTATAACAATTGTAATAAAAAACATCAACTGCAAAGACATTCAGATCAGATACCTAATATGCGATCCAGATTTTAAGCAACTTCTAAGAGAGAGAGAGAGAAAGAGAGAGAGAGAGAGACTTTAATTGCCCTTAAGCCTATAATGAATTTCCCATCTGACCCCCTACAATGCCAAATTCCTTGGATTCCAAGCTCTGTACACAGAAAGAAAGAAAGAAACAGAATGAAAGAGCACATACTAGCATTAATTCTCTCTGCTTGTACAGGAAACTTTCTGTCCCTGGAGCCTTATTTTCCCACCACAGGATACTGGAATCTCAGTGGAGGATACTGTGGATATACAATGGGAGAATGATTATACAGAATATTAGGGCATATGCAAGAAAATGGACATACCCCCCCCCCCCCCCAATCTGGATTTAACTTGTAACAAAATAAAATGTTTTGCTAAGTCAGAAGAATATGAAACCATTCATGAAATCTTAAATACTCTGATGACATATGGCTAGATGCTGTTCCCAAGTGATGTCAATTGGAGATTGTCATCGACTCCAATAGGAGCAAGATCAAGCTCACCCATTTAGTAGTTATTTCCAAAATGTTTGAAAATGAACAGAAAAGACCTCTAGCTCTCTCTTTTTGGGGGGGATCACTGCAGCTGACACCACCATGAAGCCTGCTCTAACTTCAAAATGATTTTTCTCTGACTCTCTACATATAATCACTTTGTCTTTAGTGGTTCATCAGAAGAAATAGTGAAAATATATTTGTTACTTTCTAAACGTTGTTACTTTCTAAAGAGTTATTTCTAAACTCTTTTCAGAGTTTAGAAATATATATTGTAAACCATTGGCTGAATGGTGGTCAGTTATGGGGCCTTGTGGCAGATAAGTTTCCATTGGTGGGGAGAAACGGAGGACAGAGACAAGTATGGTATAATTCATTTATTTACACTACATATGAGAGTCGTGTTATTCTTAAACCAACACACACACACACACACACACACACACACACACACACACACACAGAGGCAATCCTGAAAACCCTAGCTCAGTGACCCCGATCCACTACTAGGAACCCCTGCCTTTTTTGTACCCTCTTCCTAGGTCTCCAAACATCCTTCCACATGCTAATGAACTTCTCCCATTGGCTGATCTATCACTGTCCAATCAGGAGCCAAAAGAGCAGCACTAGAGTCACCGTCAGCAGATTCACTACACTAGAAGTTGTTTGATGAAACACACAAGAAAGTCCAGCTCAGCTACATTTTCTGTATGGGATATGTGCGCACAGTAACAAAGCAGTTAATTTATCTAACTTAATCCTCTGAGATGGATTTTATTTACACTATTCCCATTTGTCATCACCTTTTCTTTGCCATAGATTTGAATTATACAGAAGTTGTGAACTAATCTCCAGTTGAAGTATAAATTTGATTATGTTTCTATAGTGTGTATCACTATCTGTCCCTTTCATTCACAAACATAATTTTCTCTGATAATCATTCCTCCACAAGACAAAACATTCACAAAACCAGATCTAAGACAGCACAGAAGAATAAAGTGTTCTTAAAATAATTTCCCATATGATCAAGAGAAGCACCCTTATAAATATATAATATTTATATAGCACCTTAAAGACAAGAGTGGCATTACTTGTGAAGAGCACCACACTGCACAACAGAATGAGGGCAAATTTGGTCCACGGACTCAGGTGCAAATCCTACTCCTATGAAAAGCATGTCTGCCCTATGGGGGACATTAAGGATCAATCTGTAACCTGAGAGATACTTGGTTTGTCTACTCATACCTAAGGAAGATGAAAGGTTGAGTTGACACTACTGGGATATGGTTCTGTGGTTTCCAGGGATCCTAGATAATTCACAACACTAAGTTATCCACTGCATTACATGTTTAACTACCATGTTTGCACATATAATGAAAATTAATGAGGCATTAGGGAGTACTGAAATATTACAAAGTTGATCATTTTTTGGATTTGTAATATATTGTAAAGCCATATATTTTAAAAGCACATCAGCATATTATATGTATATGGACCATGAGTAAAAGTAATGTACATTTTCCAGTCTCGTACATATAAAAGATGTATGCCCACAGCCCTATATCAAAATAGCTAACTAATAATGAACCTTCATTGTTTTCAAATCAGACCTCTGCAGTATATTTCTCTACATCAAATACTGAAACAGCAGCAAAACTACCATAGGTACTTGTGAGAATAAAAGAAGGTAGTATTTTCATAGTTATTAGGATGTACTTGTTTGGCATAAACAAGAACCATCTCATAACTTTACCCTTCAATCGGAGTCTAAACTTTCTCTGAAGTTTTCAAAATCCTGATATTTAAGAACAAAACAAACCATACATTTGCACCATGAATGTTCATTAAATGTGGGTTTTTATTAAGGCCTGGTTTTAGTAAAGCGCAAGGTTAACTGTTAGCATGTGTCCAGTGCCAATGAGCTCAATGGGACTGTTCATATACTTATAGTTAGGCACATGCTTAAATGCTCTCTGAATCAGAGCTTAAATGTAGCAACTGTCTATATGCTGCTGCTTTGGAAGGTCTTATACAGTTAGCATGGCAGGAGTCATTTTTTTAAATTACTCTTTTCAGGGGAAAAAATACTTTCTTTATGTGCATTGTATTCTATTGGACGAGGTGGCTGAAAATCGCATTAATATATAAGATATCTCCATATTGTACAGCAGCAAAATGTTAAGCCACCTATTGTTGCATTGTTCTACAGCATTATAAGCCATTAGTGGTCTTTAATTAATTAGAGTCATTTTGTGTTTTCCTTTTATCTATCATCACTTTTCTGTGTTACCATATTGCAGCTATACATATTTTAGTGGTGGAAGTTGTTTTACAACTACTATAATATTCCAACAGTTGAAACTGTTATTTTCAAGGTTTTCTAATATTTTCCAATCGTTGTTCTATTTTACAATCCTTAGGTGAGGCTTTGGGGGTTGGAACTGAAATGTGAATATCTTATCCAGTATTTTGAGGCAGAAACTATATCAGTATTTGACATTAACCACCCCTATATCCATACCCTACACACTATTGTAATAGTCTTTGTACAAAATATGCTTTGTGGGTATCATTTGAAAACTAGTAACTCACTGATCACTAATACTCTTGCATGATTGTGGAATCTCCATCATTGGGAATTTCTTAAGAGCAGGTTAGACAAACACCTGTCAGGGATGGTCTAGATAATACTTAGTCCTGCCTGGAGTGCAGGGGACTGGATTAGATGACCTCTTCCCGTTCTATGATTCTATGATGTATGTACATAATGTTTATTAAGAGTTATGAATATATGCTGGAATGACTAAAGTGTGTGTAAACCAGGTATCGCAAGGGAGTTGTTAAACAGGTCTGCACTAGATACAGGAATGTTTACACATCTCACTTTACATATAAGCAGTAAACCAGGATCAATACAGCAGTGGGACGAAATTAGAAGGAAAAAGGATAATTTTCATTTCAGCAAACACGGGTGAGGGAAGAAAGAGCATGGGGCTTTCTTCGCCACCAAACTCCACATCACTTTCCTCTCAGCTTGAATAAACTTTACATTGATGGGTAACCCTCAGAAGAATCTATTTAAAAGGTTTACTGATCTATAAAATAGAAGAGCTGCCTCTCAAATCATAAGCAATTGAATCAATTGATTGTATTATAAAAGTGCATCAAGTGAGGTGTTTCAGAAAAGCAAATGACACCCTAGTGATTAATATCATTATGAAATGTATGTATTTAACCCTATATGAAGAAATATAAATACTTAAGGTGTTTTAAAGTCTGTGGCCAAACAGGGAGAAATATTCCCTCCCATACAGGAGAAGGCAGCTATTTATCTGGCTACGTAAATTAAGTATCGTGGAATCAAAAGAATCAAAGCTTCATTTACATACAAGGGGAAGGAAAGTAGACAGAAAGGGAAGAACAACATGAGGTCATCCTGCCTCTTGAAGCAAGGTCTCTGAACTTTGGAAGATATAAGCAAGGACAGAAGTCATCTTTGGCATCCATCACTAAACAGACACAAGGGAACAAAGCTCTTGCAAGCTGAGAAAGATGGGTCCTTCAACCAAGGGGAAGTGGAGGGGTTGAAGTCTCTGGGAACTAAATATAGATGAGACAAAAACATCTTGAACAAAGCCTGTAACTTGCTAGATAAAGTTTTAGACTTTTAGATGAGTGTTTTCACTTACTTGCTTGCAACTCTTTCCAACTTTAGTCCTTTTTCTTGGCATCACTTACCTATCTGCTTTTGTTAACAAACTTGTTTTACTATTAATATAAGCCTACCCAATGCTGAGTTTAAATGGAAGGTGTATTTACCTCAGTTACGTTAATAATCTGTGATGCGCTTTTGTCTCTTTAGAAGAACAAATGGACCATATTATTTCTCTGAACTGTCCAGGAGAGGGCTGGACATTGAAGATCACAGAGTTTGGGGAGGAATTCAGGATTGGGAACATGTTCAAGTCACTAGCTGGTTGTAACCAAGGCTGGTGAAAGCCAGAATGGGGCTATTGACAGGCTGCTAGGATCAGAGCTACTGCAGCAAGGCATTGAGTTGCAGGGCAAGGGGTGCCAGTCCCTTACTGGTCTGAATATCATACAGATATTCTCTAGAATGGGATCATTTTCTTATCTGAGGATAATTTTTCTAATGAATAATACTACTGCTAATGTGTTTTTATATTTCACCCGCCTAAATAGCTACACAGTTTGGACATGTGTGTCTGAAGAAAAGCGTAAAATTGTAATGTTAGTCATTTTTACAGTAGTTCATGGTCTCAAAAAACTTTTCAAATCCTGCATGCCTGAAATCTCTTCAAGAGTCAAGCATTTTCTGTGTTCTGTCAAAATGAGTATTCCCTATTCTTTCCCCTTTTTTGTGATACAGACACAGCCCAAAATATTATTATTAAAGGACTCTTTACAAAACTGTCTGGTTAAGTGTTTGAAGATGTTCATCCTGCTTTTGAGGCTATAGCCATTTTCCACAGTAGTGGAATGTATTACATGACCATGTGGTATTTGTAGATCCTGATCCAAAAGACATACAAGTCCACATGAGACTTTCTACAGACTTAAACAGGTTTTGGATCAGGACCTAAAAATACCAAAGGAGTAGCCATTTTTTTTAAAGACTTACTGAATGGCCTCTTGACATAAATGGATGGCTGAATGTAAAAAAAGATTCAGGATCCTAATTAACTGTCCCTACATTTTTAAAACAGTAAGAATAAGTGCTGCATTAAGCTTGACATGTTAAAAGTGTTTTGTCATGTATAGTTACTTATGTGAAAAAGTGGGCCCAAATCCCAAAATCAAAATGTTTTTGACTACATAAACATTGTGACCAGACTATATCCCTGTAATGGACTAACACAAAAGAACAGGGTCAAATTTTAAAAAAAGCACATAAATGACTTTGGCGCCTCAGGGCTTGTCTACACTTAAAATGCTACAACGGCTTAGCAGCACTGCTGGAGAGCTTCAGTGTAGACACTATTTATGCTGACAGGAGAGTTTCTCCCACTGGCATAGATAATCCCCTCCCCCAAGGAGGTTGGCAGGTAGCTAGGTTGACAGAAGAATTCCTCTATTGACCTAATGTTGTCCACATGAGGACTTAGATTGGCTTAACACCACTCAGGGGATTGGATTTTTCACACCCCCACTGATGTAGTTAAACGGACCTTATTTCTAGGTCAGACCAGACCTAAATCCCATTTCAAAAGTGGAACTGAGGGCCAAAAATTTTTAAATATATGTAGGTGCCTAAAGATGCAGATAGCTGCCATGTGGAAGATTCACAAGGGGGACTTAGGCATTGCAAGACTGAGCATTGCAGGTCTCAACTTTATTCATTGGCCAGAGAGAGAGAGACTAAGACTAATTCTAAAGAACAATGGTTAGTGCACTGCACTGGGTATGTCTACACTACCCGTCAGATTGGTGGGTAGTGATCGATCTATCAGGGATCGATTTATCGCGTTTAATGTAGACGCGATAAAATTGATCCCCGATCGCTCTGCCATCGACTCCGGAACTCACCGCGGCGAGAGGCAGAAGCGGAGTCGACCGGGGGGCGGCAGTGGTCAACTTGCTGCCGTCCTCATGGCCAGGTAAGTCGACCTAAGATACACTGACTTCAGCTACGCGAATAGCATAGCTGAAGTTGCATATCTTAGGTTGACCCCCTCACTAGTGTAGACCTGGTTTGAGAGTACATTCTTCCAGGGCATATTTATCCATGGCCTAGAAGAAAAGAAAATCTCTACTAATAAAGTTTGCAGATGACAAAAAATCAGGAGTAGTAAATAATGAAGGTGACAGGTCACTGATTCAGAGCAATCTCAATTGCTTTGTAAATTAGATGCAAGTAAAAAAAAATTTAATACAGTTAAATGTAAATATATATACCTGGGAACAAAGAATGTAGGCCACTCTTACAGGAAGAGGACTCTGTCCTGGGAAGCAGTGACACAGATTTGGGGGTCCTGGTAGATAATCAGATGAATATGAGCTCCCAATGTGATGTTGGGGGCAAAGAGGTAACATGATCCTGAGTTGCATAAAACAGGAGAATCTCAAGCTGGAGTACAGATTTTACCTCTCTATTTGGCACTGGGGTGACTGCTGCTGGAATACTGTGTCTAGTTCTGGTGCCCACAACTCAAGAAAGATGTTGATAAATTGGAGAGGGTTCAGCGAGGAGCTACAAGAATAATGAAAGGATTAGAAAAGATGCCCTACAGTGATGACACAGAGCTCAACCTATTTAGCTTAACAGAGAAAAGTTATGGGGTGAGTTGATTACCGTCTACATGGGGAACAAATATTTAATAATGGTCTCTTCCATCAGCAGAGAAAGATGCAACACAATCCAATGGCTGGAAGCTGAAGCTAGACAACTTCAGATGAGAAATCAGGTGTACATTCTTTAACTGTGAGGGTAATTAACCATTGGAACAGTTTACCTAGGGTTGGGATGTATTCTTCATCACTGACAACTTTTAAAACAAGATTAGATGTTTTCCTAAAAGACATTCGCTAGGAATTATTTGGGGAAGTTCTATGGCCAGTGTTATACAGGAGGTCAGACTAGATGATCACAATGGTCCTTTCTGGCCTTAGAAACTATGAATATGAATAGGCACCTGCAGTGTTAGAGAGCAGCTGAGCTCCATTTTGCGAATGCTAGTAGCACTTAAATGTTTAATATAGGCACCTAAATGGCTGCTCGGCTCCTAAATCCCCCTTGTGAATCCAGCCCCCCAATGGGATCTTTAAAAGTCATTTAGGGGACACTGAAAATTTTTACCTCCGATCCACAGCCTATCAATTTGTGCATATTTTTACCTGTCTGCTACCTAAAGCTAATATTTCTTTGTTTTTATATAAAATTAGAATAATATTTAGTAATAAAGATAGGTTGTATTTTTGTATTAAAATAGCATGGCTGCAAAATTGCAGGTTGGATTATAGTATAGGTCAAATGGTCAGTACTGGCTTAACTGTTCCCACTGAAATTAACAACGAAGCTCCCATTCACTTTCATTAGAGCAAAGTTAGGTCAATACAGAGAGCTTTTGAAAATTCCACCCTTAAAAAGGACAAGAACCTCTAAAAGGTATGGTACTCTAAAAAGGCCCTGTAAGACAAAACAGAAAAAGAAATCACCTTTCTTACAGTATGTTACCATTAAAGATGGCTGCTCTGTAAACCTATTGCTTGACAATAATGAGAAAGGCTCCCAGGCACAGGTACATACAAGGTTTGAAACTAGAAAATTAAAAGTATTCAAGCTGCTCGATCGATCTGTACTCTGCTTCCACATAATGAAAAGTACACTGTCTGACAGTTATATATGATTCTAAAACATAGTACCATTTATTTAGCTTTTGATTTGGAATATGAAATGGAAGTCCCAGAAGAATATTAAATATTAGAATTTGACACATCACTATGAACATTAGGCAGCCATGCACACATACACATGTAAAATGTTAGGCGTTTTTTAACTTAAATACATGGTTAGAAATGTTTTCAAAAAGAATTAAAATGTTCTCTTTTGTGTTGTTACAAAGAACTTTTATAATGGAAGCATCCTTATTGCATTCAAGGGCGCCCTGATACTTAGACAATGGATTTTTATGTGACTTTAAAAAAAAACCAAATGGTCTTGTTCTACATTAGCTCCCTTTTATATCATACAAAATGCTGGCATGAACCAGGCTTATGTAGCAAAAAAATTCCCTCTGAAGTGCAAAAAGTCTACCATGTGCTCTCATAGTTGTTCAACTAGGCAGTGCCTGATGCTTAGAAGGCCTCAGCCCAATTCTCAAACAAGAATTCTACCTCAGTGAGTGACAAGTTGTCATGGACTGACTGTTCCTTCAGACTGGCTGTCTTCATGGAGATTGAAGGGAAAAGGTCACACCCTGTCACAAGAGAAAATGCTGCTTTTATACTCAGTTATTCTTTCTAAACAAAAAACCCACCACAATCTGGCTAGTGTACTTCAGTTCAAACGTCACCACCAATAAAGCCTTTCATCTAAGCAGACGTGGTTAAACTTTGAGGCACAGACAGCCCAACAGAGTAGAAAGAGCTCCTGCAGAAAAATGGCAAAATAAAGATGCTCTCTGAAATACTACCAAAAAGTCAATACCACTTAAATAGCAATCCATTTACTTTTCAGGTATTTTTTTTCTTTTCTTGTCTCAAAAATTGATAGTCACTAACACAAGCTTGTGTGTTAAGAGGCTCTAATAGCCTCTGTCTTTCCTCCAGATAATTGAGTCTAATAAAATCAGAGTCAGTGAGAACTTACCTTTTCAGAGTTGCAGCATATGGAATTGGTTATGTGATAGCAACGTGCATGTATTTGCTGAATGCATCATACATAACACTTGTTCAAAATGTTTGTCTGTTCTGGAAATGTAAGGCAGGGGGAGGGGAACTGGAGTGAGTGACTTGTGATGCGTTACTCTCCCTCTCACTTTGCAAAGTTAACCAGAGCAACATGAATCAATACTGAACAAAAAACACCACCACGATTTAACACATACATCTTAAAGAGCAAGATTTCCAAAAGCACTGACCTAATTCTGCTCCTTCACTAAAGTCAAAGGGATTTTTACCATTGACTTAAATGTAAGCAGAGTTAGACCAACAATGAGGGCTTTTGAAAATCCAACTGTAAATATAAAATGGTGTACAAATATCAGCTAATTCATCCTCATAACAGTCTTGGTATTAGTTTTTTTTTAAAATATGCATAGAGGACAGGAAATGGAGAACTGAATTTATTTGCACAAGCAAATGATCAGAGCTAAAAATTAGGTATGAAAATCTCCAGACTCCCAACCACATTCTTATTCCTCCGGACTATTCTGCATCCCAGATCTACACAATCAGAAACAATATGGCCCTTTTGTAAGGGCAAACCAAGTTACTACTTAAAAACAGAATCTACTTCACACACCAGATCAAGAGAACTGTTGGTTGCATTACTGAAGTCATAACAAATGACATTATCTGAGTTGCATTAGCAATTTGACACATTTTTCAAGTGAAAATTAGGCAAACTATTTTGATCAAAATAAAAACCAATCTAATCCCTCCTTTCTCTTCAATCAAACTTGAAATCAGCATTTTTATTATTTTTATTAAGGTTAGAGTAAGTGAGTGATCAAGGGAGGATTATTTTCTTCTTATGCTTGAATGTGCATGTAACCAGGTCCTTGTTTGGTAAAGGCAGGCTCAGTTTAAAAACAAAAACAAAAACAAAAACAAAAACAAAACACAACACTGAAAGCAGAAGCGCTGCCTAGAAGACGGGACTTTACATCTTTTAGTCAGTCAAATATCAGAAAAGAGTTCACCTTTTCCAGTGTTCTCTACAAGTGCAGCTACCCTGCTTTGTCATGCAGCTGAAGCTCAAAGGCTTGTTATATGCCAGAAACTGTGACCTTTTGTTTTTGTAACTGTTTAGCTTGGGGATGGTCAGTCCCGGTTTGGATTTGCAGAGGATGCTTTGTTTTTCTTTTTGAATGTAATTTTGTCCTTGAGCATCTAAATTGCTTTAATTAGATGTGCACAAAAGCTTTAGCAGTGCTGTAGCCAAACAAGCAAGTTGTAACACTTGCTCTGCCATGGTGCCTACAAACGTAAAAGTGAGTCATTTCCAGTGACCACTGTTCATATAGCTTCACAGAGACTGCAGAGTCACTGGAAGCCCCTGAGACTCTGACCACCTCATATTTCTGGGTTTAGACACCATGACCAGAGCCACAGATGAGTGATGACCCAGGGGGTAAAGTTATTCACATTCAGCTAATCATATTCACTCCTGGTTGCCCACAGTAACAGGAGTTCAGTTTCTTACCACAAAATGGAAGCAAGCATTGCACCTTCTGAAGGAGTTCTGCAGACCAGAGGTGAAAGTAAGCCGGTATGGCGTACCGGCAAGAGCCAGTACGCCGTGCCGGACCGCACTGGCTTCCGCGGGGGGGGGATTTAAAGGGTTCTGGGCCGGGGAGCCCAGAGCCCTTTAGTCCCCCCCCCCCCCCC
>NC_048302.1:49122521-49138069 GCF_013100865.1 Trachemys scripta elegans
ATATGAGACAGTCTCTCCATCCAGCATCTCTGCCAATTCAGCCATCACTGAACAGTTGTTAGAGAGGAGAACAGAAACCGCAGAAGTTCAAATATAAAAAGTGAATAAGGTCATGAGAAGTCAGTGAGGCAGATGGAGCCATTGCTGGATACAGTGCGGGAGACCATGCCCGAAGAGAGGCATGATTTCTACCCAGGGCCTCAGGGAGGGTGGGGGTGGGGAGGTTTCATTCTTAAAAGAAGATTCATCACTCCTATTTATAGAGGAGGATCTGAAAAAGGACTCTTGGCATTAATGACATGTTCCTCGCCATAGCATCGCGATTGCCTGACTTCCTCTTAGTTTTCACCTGACTTCTTCTTGAAGGGTAAGGTGACTACTACACAGAGATAGAACAACAACGTGGCTTTATTCACCAGTGGATAAGCCAGAGGCTCCAGGGTGCTGGTTGTTCCTCACTCAGTATATCATTTGGTACAAACTAAAACAGAAAAATTCCTTAAAATATTAAATGAATCAAGACAGCTTTAGTACATGAGTTTTTATTTCAGGTGAACAGTTTGAAAGGTCTGACATTTAATCCCACGTGACCTTTATTAAGGACAGTACAAAGCGTACAGTTTCTGCCTTAATAAAGTGCTGTAGCCAGGAGTCTGTGACTTTGATAAAGGTCATTTGGGTTCAAAACACTGGATGTTTTGCAGCTGTCTTCACTTGAAATAGAAAGGACATTTTTACTACTAGAGCTGTACTAATTTGTATCATTACTAAAATGATATTCTAGTTCCAGGAAAAACTTGTTCTTGCTATTTTGCTTCACTCATGCCTCATTCTATTGTGCCTGTTTAATGCTGCATAGATACTTTTCTCTGCTCAGATACACTGGTCTGTTTGATCACACAGATCATGTGAACAGATCTTTACCAATAAGACTGAACAGAAACAAATGTCTAAGCAGACCACAAACGTCTGAGTCAATTTTTAATATAAGTCATTCTTTATGCCATGGAACTAAACAGAAAAGCTGGCCATTTCTGTAAGCAGTCCCACTGTAGTTAGGGTAATAGGGACCAGCTGTTATACTCTTCAGTTTCTGGAAGTATGTAACATTGCACAAGGCTAATGCAGCAAGAGGACAGACAATGAAGAAAGAAGTTGGAGCACGTACTTTAAGCCTCAATAATTGTGTGTGCTCTTCTTTAGAAAGATTCTGTTTCAGACTACGAAAGCCAGCGTGAAAGATGACTTTCCTGACAGTGATACATTTTCATTTTCATCATAATTTCCACATACTCTAGCAATCAATCATTCTTGCTTCCTCCTTCTCCTAACCCCCTCTCCCCTGGATTTTAAGAGAAACCACCTTGAATCAATTAACTATATGAGTGGCATAGACAGTATATTCAAGGAGTTTGCTTAATTATCTAAGAAGGGGGGAAATCATGCTCTGGAAACTATTCTCTTCTACTACTGCCTAGAATTGCACACACTCCCCTTCAAAACCCTTCTGACACAAAGGTGCTCACATGAAAAGATAGCATTAATTAGAAGCACAGAGACGTTATAATGGAGGTTGTGCAACAGAAGAAAATACTAATTTGGGGGCAGATTGTGAGCCACTGTATGTATCAGTTCAGGGGTCGATAAAGACATGCAAGACTACCCCAACATCCCTTATTCAGGCTATGGGTATTGCAGGCTATGGGGAGGGAGAGAGAAGAGATTATATATCAGTTTACACTGGATCAGTTCTCCCTCTCCTGTGGAAGTAGACAGGAATAAGCAGACAGGGGTGGGCAGAACCTTGCCCCTTGCCCCCAGCCAAGCCATCAGGGAGGGGGACGTAATGTGTGTCATACAGAGGGCTAGTGCAGATTACTTCACCCCGGGAGCAAGTGGGGATTTTGGGAACCAGGGAACACTCTATGTCACAATCTGATCCCTGATTGGCTCCCGGGGCAGTACAATTACACATTGCTTCTTGCAAAAGGATTGTGGTCAAGTCATAGTCTAGCCCATAGTGCCTCTTCTTCAAAGTTTCCAAAAGAGTTCAAGAACCTTTACAAGGGATTACTCTATCCATCGCTGAAATGTGCCTCTCTGGGGTGGAAAGTGGCAGCCTTGAACAATGCACACCAAATGCAAAACATCGCTTCGGAGCTGTGTGCTTGCTTTAGTTTGTGTCAATAATCCTTCTTTTGACACGGTCCTCCCAGACCTCCACTGGAAAAAAATTATTAAGGTTATATTGAAGGATTTGCCTTTTGCCACTGTTCAACTCACAGGGGCAGGAAAGCAAGATGATATAATAATATTTAGGGGAGGTTCCATGGAGCCCAGAGCCACTGATCCTTACCCCTGTTGAAGAGGAGAAGGTTTAACAGCCCTCAAAGTTCCTCCTGTTATTTGGTTGAAGTACCTCATGTGAAAAAGCCCTGCTGCCACTCCTTAGTCTTGGGACAAGGATTCGTTCCCATAAATCTATCCCCATGGATTTCCACATCACCTAGCCAAGATACTTGGGTTGGGCACATGTGTGGATCTGACCCATCATGTAACAGAAACATGATCAAGCTAATTAGGAGACACGGATTTGAAAATGGGTATATTTTTCACCTGAAGAGACTGAGTAAATCTAGGTGGATTAAAGCACTCAACTGCAATAAAAACAGAACCAACTGCAAGGTGTCCCGAATAGCTATCCAAAAGCTCTCTACAGCATCTTCTACGGAGACAATTTTTTGACACATCTCCAGGCCAATATGATGCTGAGATTTATTTGAAAATAGGGGCATGGGAGGAAGTTCTGCCTCAAGTAAGTGAATTCTACTACCTCCCCATGCAACAAGTTATGTCTATGGAGGGAGGAATCTAAGAAACATTTCTGGACAATGGATCCAATTTTTAGCTGAGCTTGAAGGTAACTGCAAAAAATCAGGGTTCAATGAAGTATATTTCAAAGCTTGCACTGTCAAAAATGTATTCTTACCAGAAATGTTTTTTTACTAGCACATTCTTAGCTGAGGTTACCTCCCTCCGCCCCATTCAAATAGTTTTATATCAGAGATTACACCCAAAACATGAAGGTTATAGATTTGACCAGTTCTGGTTTTATATATTCTTGAAGGAAGGGAGAGAATCATCTGGGAACACCAGTTTCTTCATTCCCTTCTTCCTTTATCTTACCAGAAAGCTCTTGTGCTCATCTACATCCCCAAGCAGCTCTGTCTGCTCCCTCCAAGGAATCCCCCACTGTTCTCATTCCTTCCATCTTCTTCCTTGGAAATACACTTCACTGCTGCCACTCACAGCTCTAGTATTTAAATGTGAGAAGGCCCCAGTTCAAGGGCACACCATAGGTCCAGTCAAATCTTCCACAGATGCCTGTGCAAAGCCACATTGATTTCATTTGACTTCAGAGGAACAAGGAACCACACTAGCTAATCTACTTGGAGGGATGGGTCCTAAGCAAGACCATATGTTATAGACGACCCTACAGGCAACTCTGAAGAGGATGATGCAGCTTCACAGGAGAAACCAAACTATTCACAATCCCAGGGAGGAATAAATCTACTTTCAGCTAAAAGTATTTTATAGTGGTTATTTTATAAAGAAATATTGCCAGTTATTCTTTGAAAGTATTTACTATTCCCTTGGATAGTCCAAAATAGCATCACCTTTTGTATCTGGCTTCCAGCTTTATGATATTAGTAATTCGTAACACCTGGATAGCTTCCAAAAAAATGTCACACACAATAAGACCAATACAGCCAAATGTGCAGGGCTCAGTTCTCCTCTATTCCTCAGTTTCAGTCATCCCAGAGGAGCAGAGTAGCCATCAAAAAACAGGTTGCTCCTTTGCCACCCAAACTCAGAGCTATCAAGGATCTTCTCTAAATTTCACTATTGGATGCATGACACTTGGCAGGTCTCAGTATTCTGTTAGAAATATCTGTGATCCAGATTCTGATACATTTACACGGAGCAGCTCTTTAATCTATAAGTAGGCCTATCCATTTCCCTGGGGATGCTCTGAGATTAAGGTGCCACACAACCTAACTAACAGTGACAGAATCTAGCCCTGTGTAGCTATCCCACACATTACCTTGGTAGCTGAACACATTTATTTTGTATATAAACACCTCAGATTAGAAATACATTTATTATTTTAAACATCTGAAGCCAGATCAGCTAGTGTAGCCAGGCATAGTTATATTGACAGTGGCTATGGAGCTGGTCCCTAATATATTTTTTATATTCTCTATAAAATTTAAACAAAGAAACAAAACAAAATTCCTGACTTTATATAATTCACAAATTATATTCCAGCAATTAAAAGGTGGCCTGAAATGTTGTAGACTAATTAAAAGGAGAAAGGGAAGGATGGTATTTGTGTGTTAATGCTTGCCTAAAAAGGAAACTGTATCAATAATGTAGTAGTAAAATACATGAAAGGAAATGGATTTTTGATTAAGTCAGTTTTTCAAAGTCTGTCCCCAGAAAAGAGAATAATGCCTTTAAATTGCTATTAATGATGATGACAGCTACTACTGAGTTTTGCCCTTGGGAGAAAATAAAACTCAGTAATACAAAAGCTACATAATAAGCATCTTTATCTCTTCAGAATTCACAGGACCTCAGTTATTTCCACACCCTTCCCTCCCCCCGCCCCCCAATCTTCCTGTAAACCAAATACCATTTGAGCTGATTCACACTGATCCTTGAGAGGAAGATACAGAAGAACAGTCGATTTTCTCATGAGATGCTCAAGATGGCAAAATTCCTCTTCCATGCCAGCAAATCCTATGATGTTTTGCACCCAGTTTGACCTGACAGATGTAACTCTTCTGCTCTCACTCCCTAATTTGTCTGCATTTGGCTCAGGTTCATAGCTTTTTAGAGTGCCCGATGGTTTTCCTGGTCAGAGAGGCTTAGGAGCTGTAAAAAGTCTGGAGCCACTCAGGCTTCAGCACAAGGAAAGATAGCAGATTCTCCTTTGAACCCACAGAAAGACAGGAGCAGATGAACTGACAGACAACAGCTCCCATGCTGCCAGCTTGAAGGATCTTGCCCACAGCCAGTCACCATATGTTTGGCTCCAAACTACGAAACAGACAGGCCAGAATGATACACAGAATTTAGATGGATTGCTCTTGCTCTCACTCACTCTGTCTTTCAAAGGGAGGGTGAGCTTTGATGCTTGCAACCATCACCTACATTCTCAGTCTTTTGGAAAGTGACATGTAAAAAGATCAGTTTTAGGAAAGAAAATCTAAGATTGGTGAAAGGAACTCTTTTCTAGGATGTGCCATAAAAATATGTTCTTGCCATTCATTTCATAGATATACTTCAAACATAAATGAAATCCTGCTCCATTGAAGTCAATGGCAAAATTCTAATTTACTTCAGTGGTGCCAAGATTTTACCCACCATGTTTAGTGAGAGATGTTCTAAAGATACGGGCTTATCTACATGGGATATTACTGTGTGGCATGCCAGCATGTGAGCCTCCAGCACACCAGCTTGCCACGCTGTAACGTTCTGTGCGATCACTGTTATGGTGCACTGAAAAGTCCTGAGTACAACTTGGCTTACTACTATAGTAATTACTTGCTGCTCACTAACTTGCCATGGAGACCAGTCCAAAGACGGATGTCTTGTTTTAAGCATCCAACTCCCAATGAAAGGCACTGGAATTTAGGCACATAACTGCCATCTGTGCCTTTGAAAAAAATCGCCCCTCAAATCTTTTGAAATCATGTTGTTAGCCTGACTTTTTAGGTTCACAAAATCAACACTCCTTTAGTCTTAGAAAAGACTTTGAAAATGGTCATTAGAATACTACAAATTCAATATTGACTAACATGAGATAGAATAGAAAACATGTAGTCATCCTATACTATATAATCCTAACAAACATAACCAAGAAGACAACATTTATTTAAATAAATTTGAAATATAAAATCAGGGCAGTTTAAATGAATTTCAGAAGTCTGCCAAGCTCGCAAGACATGAAGTGTTTTACTTCAAGGTTATCTGTTTGAATCTAACCCAAGTAAATAGAGACCAACATTTAATACTGTATTGTTCAGTATCTTATGTGATACGAGTTTGATGATTTCAGTATAGTTTGGCGAATATGAGTACTTCTCCAAATGCCATCACAGTTGGCTCCTTTGCAAAAATTTTCAGCAGAAAAGTACCACTAAATGGGCATCAAAATTGAATCACGTGATTATTAAATGTGGGCTCTCCTGGTCAACCTTGAGGCACACTGGTGTGGTTCTGTGGAGAAACTCGACTTCTGATACAGAAACTGTTTCTTGTCCAAGACAAATCACCTTTAGACTCATTAGCAATTTTTAAATTTCCTCACTGCCATGTTTCCCTGAAAAGAGGGACATGAATGTTAAGTGCAAAAAGAATACTTGGAAATGTGTCTTGATGCTTAATAAAATTGGATGGAGTCAGACCCAGAGAGTTCTAGAGAATCTGGAGGTGAGTTTAGGGGAGAATGGAGAATAGGAGTGCAGTTTGGGGGGAGGTGTGGAGATTTAAAAAAAACAAAACAAAACAAAAAAGTTCCTCCATTTTTCTGACTCCAATAGTGCTACGATCACATTCACATGATTATAGCTTATGCTGTTTTAAAGCAGTTCCATTAGCTGTTACAGAGCAAACATATGTTGGTTATCAATTTGTGATCTTAAAGAGTTTATTAATGTAAAGCTTTGCTGTGAAAATAGAAAAGGCGGTTTACCCTGAAGCAGGCTGTCATTGGATGACTGCTCCATTTCAGAGGTCAGCTAGTGTAGCAGGCTGAAGTTAGTCAAAGGTGACATGGAAGGAAAGGGGGAAAAAATGGAGCTTTGTCCTTTTTTTATGATGTGTAAAGAGGGCATGAAAGGTTTCTTTTAAGGGATTTTTTTTACCGTACAAATCCAGATAGCATATGTGGGAGCAAAGAATGTTTCTCACATAAATACACACACAGATAATTTTTAAAGGTTAGTTAAGTTAATTGGGGCCTGAGCCTCAGACTTGGCAGTCTTCTTACACAGTGTTGGCTAGGAACATTACTTCCATCCTGGAGTTGTGGTAACATGTAGGACACATAGTGCTATTAGGGTAACATGGGAATATCAATGTACAAAGTGTCATTAGCTGTGAAGCGGAGTTTTTGGGTATAAAGTGTCCTTGATTGTCCATAGGGATTTTGGCAGAGAAGACATGTTCAACCGTGTTTATTTTTCCTTTCTCCTGAACTTTCCTTCTCTGCACTTTCTCCTAGTCAAGTATTATCTTTTTTGGTTAGCATTGCACCAGGATGGTGGAGGCAGGGCACTTTGCTGTGACAAAAATGTTATTCTCTGGGGAGTTGTTCTGCTTTTGCAGACTGTGCTTTGAACAAAGATTTCCTTCTCCTTCAAGAAAAGGTAAGCTTGGAGAGGCAAGGAAACACCAAGAAGCCACAAGAAAGACTTAATCACATTAGGACAGCTAAACTTGTCAAAATGGCAATTTTTAGTTTATCTGCCATACTCATAGGACTTCAAGCAGCAATGGGGAAATATCTAGGTTCTGAAAGCTGTAGAAAATTGACAGTACTTTTTTAGCTTAAAGAAATAAAAAGTATTAGTACCGAAGGAAAGGGGAGAAAGTCAAAATATTCCCAAAGCAAAAATGAAACAACTGTGGGATTACATGACTAAATATAATACAAAAAGCAAAGATTACTTAAAAAGAAATCAGGACACAGACCTCTGAAAATCTGCCACAAAAATATGGAAAAGATTATACCACATTTTTAGGTTAGATGAATAAAAAAAAACATTTATAGAGAGCATAAGTCAACATCAAATGTTTCAGCATTGTTGGCTTACTCCCATACACATCCTAGAAGATATATTGTAGGAAAACTTTGAACACAAGCTGCTCTGGCTGGGACACAATTAGTTGCTGCCCATGAATTTAGCAGTTGTAATACTACTGTAAATAATGTTCCAAAAATATCCCTCTATAAAGACCACTGAATATGAGATAGGAAAATTAAGAATTGTTTCCAGTAGGTTTAATCTAGTTTGTTTAGGGGCTACATTTTCAAAACTATACATGTGCAATTGTATGTCTAATTTGAGTGCACATGACTGCAGTCAGTCAGGACTACTTACATGATTAAATCTAAGTATGTGCTTAAGTGCCTTGCTGGATAGGGCCAGAGTGCTCAGCACTCTGCAGCAGTGAGCCCTAGATAGAGGGCTAGGGTATATGCCTATACAACTAGACTGACACCAGAATGTGCCTTTTATGTTTATCTATCTCTTGCATTCAATTTTTCATTATTCTCTCCCTTCCATCCCCCACCCAAATTGTCCCACCAAAATTAAATTGATACTCAGCATTAACAATGGTGGAATAAATGGACCCGGTCAGTCATCTGCAATCTGTGCTTTTATTAAAAATAGTTTAGAGAACTGATATGTGGTGAACGTTTCCCCTACTGTTGCTGCAATTCATTCAGATGTAAGGGATTTAGTTTTTCAAATGCTGCAGCAAATCTTATAACTGCCCAATTATCACTTCAGACCCACCACCCTCTGGCACCCTAGGGGCCATGTCATTGAAGATAAGCTCTGCTTATGTTAAGTTAGTGTCAGGATATACAGCATATGTCCATAAAGCTGGATGAATGCCCTTCTGTAGGATGTTCTGTACATTCACATAGTGAAGACAAGGGCCCTGAAGGTGGTGGAAAAAGAAGAAAGAGCCTTTCATAGAGCTTAATCCAATTAAAGCACATTAATGAAGGTTAAGATCATCTGTCACATTATCCAGAAAGATCTCTTCATGCATCATCTGATTGCAAAGTCTGATTTTTTTTTTAAATCAGTCCTTTCATCCGCATCCAGAAAAATGTGGGAAATGTAAGATTTTAAATACTGAAGATTTGGGATGATTATTTTTAAGCTTCCAAATGTTTGTTGCTTCTTTTCTAAAAATAGTTATCTAGACCTTCAGATAGAATAAACTGGAGTGGCTCCATTACAAGTAGCAAAGCTATCCCAATTTACATCAGTTGTGGTCCTGCCCAGGAAATCTAAAAGCTTAAAAATAGTTAAAGGAAGAAGAGATGGACACAATGGATTGAAATGTCACTTGCTGGGTACAAACAAAAGTTTTCTGTTTCCAGTGCATTGCATTTGCTCAGATAGCATGCTTGGTGCTTACCAAACTTCTGAAAAGACCCAGTCCCTGGCGTGAAGAGCTGCAGTGTAATGGTTTTCTAATTTGAACATTTACACACATCTACCTGGATTCTCTTGCTTCCATTTATGTAGAAGGTGAAGCATGGCTTAGGTGAGTAGAGTAGGGTGCCCTACATACCTGAACCCCCAGGGTATATACCTTACACAGTTCTGTACATGGCCAAGCAGTACCTCCCACATTTACACTGCTATTTTTAGCAATGCAGTGTCCCGTTGCCAGAGCCTTTCACGGCCTAAGTGAAAGTCTCCAGAAGTGGGGAAAGGCTCTGGTAGGAGGGATGCAGTGGGGAAAGGTATCCCCTTCTGGAGCCTTTCACTGATGTGTAGCTATACATTGTAGTGAGTGTGGACACAGCCTGTTGTATGTAACAACACACACCCTATAAACCACCGCAAATATAGGCTTGTGTAGATAAGAGCCTGCACTAATAGCTCTAAGACATGTGCAGCCTGAGGAAAACAACACTGCATAGATTCATTTGAAGGTTTTCTTCACAACCGAAAGGGCTAAAATTATTTTTCTTGAATTCTGCAGAATATGAAAAAGTCACCATTGAAGTGCTTGGATAGTGCATCATAGGTTCAATCCAAATCTACTGTTGCCCTGCCCCAGGCACAAATTCTGAAGTCTGTGCAATCTGTATTCTGAAATTTGCTGTGCCAAGGCCTAGCATTAAGGCGAGCAGCCAGACCTGCTGGGCCTCCTTAGATAGAATTATTAATGGTATGGAAGGGTTCGTAGAATATGCAGTGAAGAGATGGCTTATTAGAATTCAAGGAGTGTCCAGAGCCCACAAGGAACATTGGGTTTAATGGCTACCTTAGTTTTGGGTTTATAAGCTTGCTATGCAATAAGGCAAGCAAAGCAATGAAGTGTTCATGACTAGTGTGCTTTGTTTCTCAGATGCTTTTTCAGTATTGCTGAGGAGGACACCCTCATGAGGACTATCTACCTGCCAAATTTTCTGCTTTCAATTCAAATAACTATTTTTATCCAAGCACCAGGACGTCTTGTATCCTGTTGTTTTAGTGCTTAATTGCTTTTTGAGTTACTATTTAAAAAAAAAAGTGTCACTGTTTAAGAACATAAGAATGATAACACTGTGTCAGACCAATAGTCCAACTAGCTTGGTAACCTGTCTTCCTACAGTGGCCAGTGCCAGATGTTTCAGAGGGAGAGAACAAAACAATTATCAAGTGATCCATTCCCTCTCATTCAGTTCCAGCTTCTGGCAGTTGGAGGTTTAGTGACACCTAGAGCACAGGATGGCAACCTTGATCATCTTGGCTAATATCAATTGATGGACCTCCATGAACTTATCTAATGCTTTTTAGAACCCAGGTTTTGGCCTTCAAAACATCCCCTCAGAACTAGTTCTACAGGTTGACTGTGCATTGTGTAAACAAGTATTTCCCTGTGTTTGTTTTAAACCTGTGGCCTATTTACAGTAAAAGCTGTTTTAGCCGGCTTGTTGGAATGAGGGGTGCCAATGAGTGAAAAATGCTGATTAACTAAGAGGGAGGAAGTTTGAGTGTGGGAGGGGATGCCGGATCCAGGGAGCGCTCACCTTGGACGGGTCCCTGCAAGCGGCGACCTGTCCCATCTGCTCATAGGCGGAGGCTTGGTAGGCGGCTTTGTGCGCTGCCTCCGCCTGCAGGCATCTCCCTCCAGCTCCCATTGGCTGCGGTTCCCAGCCAATGGGAGCTACACTGCTAGCACTTGGAGCAGGGCAGTGCGCAGAGCCACCTGCTGTGCATCCGCCTAGGAGCAGCCGGGACAGATCGCCACTTGTGGGGAGCCACCTGAGGTGATCCCCTCCCGGATCTGGCACCCCACACTCCCTCCTGTGCCCAAACTCCCTCCCAGAACCAGAGCTCCACACTCTCTCCTGTGCCCCAACCCCCTACTGGCCCTGCGCCAACCAGACTATAAACCAGAATTTCAATGAAGATCAGAAATACCGGTTTATAGTGCTTTCTGGTTGGTGAAGTGCCAGATAAAGTAGCTTTTACAGTATTTCAGTTGGGTGACCCCCTGGTTCTTGTGTTATGTGAAGGGGTAAATAACACTTCCTTATTCACTTTCTCCACACCATTCATAATTTTATAGACCTGTATCATATTCTCCCTAGTCATCTCTTTTCTAAACTGAAGAGTCCCAGTCTTGTTCATCTCTCCTTCCCTAATCATTTTTGTTGTCTTTCTCTTTTCCAATTCTAATGTATCATTTTTGAGATGGGGCAATGAGACCCATACACAGTATTCAAGGTTTGGGTCTACCATGGATTTATTTTGTAGCATTATGTTGTCTTATTAGCTATCCTTTCCTAATGGCTTCAGGGTTAACTGTTCCTTTGATACCCCTCCTGGTCTTCCTTGAGGGCATCCATTTAAGGTTTTCCCAGCTGTCACTTCTTTTGGGGCAGAGACCTACCTCTCCCCCCATCAGACTGTGGGCTTAGGGTTGCACCTCATTGCAATTTCCCTTCAGCTCTGACCAGGATCCAGCATCTGTGATTAACTCTCCAGTGGCTATAACACCATACACCAGTTACCAACCAGCCTTCACAAAGCAAACTGCATTCATCCTTAGGGCAAAAGAATGAGAGAAAACATATGAACAATAAAAGAACCCCCACACATGCTAAAGTCTCATCAGAGGTCACCCCCAACACCAAACTAAGGATCTGGTAGGAGTCAGTCTTTCAAACCCCACAACTGGGTTTTACCCCTTTGGTTTGAGTTCATGACTGGTTTTTAGATCAGGAACCAGATCCCAAATGGACAGTGCCTCTGTTTCTTTATACAGCTTGGGCCTATGATCTCCAGTCTCCTGGAACTTGTAATCAGTCAATTAATCTCTCTTTAGTGTATAGTTTCAAAATGCCGTGATTTTGCATAACCGTGTTTTTAGAATTTGCAAAAACCACTCCCCAGGAATTAACCACTTAAAACTTATTGTTCCAAAAGTCTATGCCTATGTGCTACATTCCAATAAAGTTGTTTGAATGCCTTACACTTCTCAGGTATCACATGTGTCAAAGACACTACAATCCCTATTTCTGAACTGTGAACACACATGAAAAATTGTAGCCACAAATGTTGTGCAGCAAGGTACAATACAATAAAAAAAGGCCTAAGAATGAAAGTACTACTTTACCTCCACCCTAATTATAGGGCTGCAAGATGCTATAACAAATCTGTGGCTGATATGTTAGAACTTAGAACACTGTAGACATTGTCTAAATACAATATATTGACCTATTGTGGACAAAGATACTCATCTGTAAATGGATGCAACTACTAGAATACCTTATGACCAATTTTTTGAGCACACCCTTCCCCCAGTCCAATTTCCAAACTTACCTGCAAACCCACTGAACACTGTCTGACCCATTTCCCATATGCCTAATCCTCCATAAAAGTTTAAAATTGAAATAAACCTTAACACATGCTTTAGCTGAAATGCTTTAAGGCCAGTCAGATTTCAAATTCAAAGTAAATATACAGACATCTAGGAGCATGAAGAAACCTGCTATAGAAATTTCCTTTTTGAACAACTCCTTATTGAGAAAAATGGCAATTTTATGCAAACATCCAAAGAGAATTTTACCCTATTTATTATTATTGTGCAGCCCTGTCTATATTCCTTCCTGATGCCTCTAGTGATAAGCTAGTTCCTGATGCAGCAGATTTCATAACTTCTAATTTAGTAAGAGTAACTACTGTACAAATTTTTGAGATGGACCAGAATGAAGCCCTAGACTCAGACATCACTAAATTTTGGGAAAGTTTGTATCCAGATATCAACTTTGTGGGTTTTGGCCTGTCTTTAGTTATCATTGGTTAGATTGATTATTGCAGAAATCTAATTATTAAATTGTCAGTGTAAGAAATAGAAACCATGCCCTTGTGACAAGCTCGCATTTCCAAGTGGCCTGTTTTATAACAGCATTAGTAGACTTAAAGAGTATGTGACCTGATTTCCAAGACGTCTGTAAATTTACTTGGCATGGAATTTTAAATGACTGGCTTTAAAGCTCTCAAATAAAAGATGACTAAGGTTAACTTTAGACTTTCTTTTTCCCCTCTTCCCCCCCCCCCCCCCGATCCCCGGCGTCTGTTCTTATTTTTACTATTTCATGTGCTTTATTCAATATCCAGATTTGCTTGTTTGTTAGAGTGCATTACATTTTCCAAATGCATTTTCTAGTCTGTCATATTTGAAAACAGGAAAATTGCATAAAATCTCTCTTGTGAGCTATTTTTTTGCAGTTAAAGGAAAGCTTAATTAGAAAAACATAGAAAGGAAATTTGCCTCCAAGCTTCTACATCGTTAATAAGGGCTCTTCAGCTCCACCAAAAAAATAAAAATACAATTTCAGTGAATGTAGTGCTTGCAAATGACAAAATATGAATAACCCTGAAAATCCTCTTTACAAGGAATGTGTTGGGGTTAAGGCACACGACGGTTAGTTAGGAGACCTGGGTGCATTCCAACTCTATCACAGCTTTACTGTGTGATCTTTGGTTGGTCACTTAGGCCATGTCTACCTTGAAGAAATTTATAAAAACAACTCCCATCAATTCAGCTGCAGAGGTGCTAGAACCAATGGGAGACATAACTTAGATGAGACCCATTTTTACCCCCATTTCAGTTAAGCCTGCTGAAATTAAGCCAAATCAAGAGGTAGTAAAGTGGATGCTACCACAGGAATCTTTTCTATATTATGACTCTGATTGTGATGAACCAGAATAATATTTTTATTAAGGTTCTCCAGTGCAGACGACAAGTCTTCAGGGCCAGAGTTTCAGAACTGCACCTATTCAATTGTGCACACAAAGATACTTGTTATGCATAGTTATCTTGTATGTAAAATTAAACTATCATACAAATGAGTATTAGATGCATAGATAGTTCTTTGTACACAAAATTACCATGAGCATCCATGCAAATTAGGTGCACAGAATACATGCTATTTCTGAAGAAACCGACCCTCAATGTCTCTTTGCCTCAGTGTACTCAACGGTAAAATGCTGATACTATTTCTTCACATGGGTGTTACAGGACTAAATGTATTAATGTTTACAAAGGGCTGTGACTTCCTAAAGGGAACTAGAATAGTACAAAGTATTAGCATTATTTTAAGCCAAAGCACATACATGGCAAACTTCCTCAAAAATATCCTACCAGCAGCACTGGAGTTGTAACAGAATCTACCAATATACAGTTTCAGGAACAAATCTGTGACTAGAATTGCTCACAAACATACAAGCTCACCACCAATTACTGTTCGGCCCATGTATGTTAGTTTTTGCTTGCTGCCTCCTCCCTTTTGGCTGAAGAGGATTAGGGGAAGATTCCCTCTCACAATGGCGGTCAATATTAGATGTCCCAGCAGCATATATGGGACAACAAGACCTACTCTTCTTCCTAGACTTGATCACTATCTTCTGGAGTCATTCCCTGTTTGGGTCTTGCTGCTCATGGTAAACAAAGCCAAAAAAGGCAACCCACTAATGGATAGCTCACTGGACCAAAAAAGATGGCTTCATAGAGCAGGAAAATAGTAGAGGAAATTTCCACAGCCCCACAGGGAGGGATGAAGGAGTGTGATGGAGAGCCACTTAACAATGCCCCAGCACCAGTATTAAAAGTTATAGTGGAAGGAGAAAGGAAACAGAAAGGAAACAGAAGAGATTCACTGAATGTGTGGGGGAGGAGTGATAGAGAGTGTTGTAGTCCCCACCCCTCCATTCCCTACAACTATATTTCAGTTTACCAAAGGCTACAGCTCTAACAAGCAAACAGATTTATTTTTATTCAGGGTACAACTATTGCTGGTTCTCCATATTTATGTGCACCTGACTCCCTATATTTACCTCACGCCATGAGCTTTTTAAACATCAATTACACTACAGAAACAATCAGTAGACCAGGTTACAATGCAAATGTCATCTGATCCAGGTAAAATATGAGGTGTTGACAGGATGCAGCTATGCTGTAACTGGATCATGTAACAGAGTTAAAGTATTGGATAGTTTGTGTGGCCTGATCTAGGGTTACCATACGTCCGGATTTTCCTGGACATGTCCGGCTTTTGGGGGCTCAAATCCCCATCCGGGGGGAAATCCCCAAAAGCCGGGCATGTCCGGGAAAATCGGGAGGGAGGGAGGGCTCAGCCGCGGTCGGCGGTGCGGGGCCAGGCCGGGGTCGCGGGCATGGTGCCGGGCCGGGAGCCGGGCCGGGCGCGCAGTGCCGGGCCGGGGGCCAGGCCGGGC